>NC_092338.1:311362500-311657500 GCF_046630445.1 Rutidosis leptorrhynchoides | reverse complement strand
ATTTTAAAAGTCAAGTTAGAAGGATTAACTTTTGTTTGCGAACAAGTTTAGAATTAACTAAACTATGTTCTAGTGATTACAAGTTTAAACCTTCGAATAAGATAGCTTTATATGTATGAATAGAATGATGTTATGAACATCATTACTACCTCAAGATTTCTGGATAAAACTACTAGAAATGAAAAAAATGGATATAGCTTCAAAGGATCCTTGGATGGCTTGAAAGTTCTTGAAGCAGAATCATGACACGAAAATAGTTCAAGTAAGATTTTCACTCGAAATAAGATTGTTATAGTTGTAGAAATTGAATCAAAGTTTGAATATGAATATTACCTTGAATTATAAAGATAACCTACTGTAAATAACAAAGGTTCCTTGATCTTAGATGATTACTTGGAATGGATTAGAAAGCTTGGAAGTAGACTTGCAAACTTGGAAGTATTCTTGATTTTTATGAAACTATACTTATGGAATTTATGAAGAACACTTAGAACTTGAAGATGGAACTTGAGAGAGATCAATTAGATGAAGAAAATTGAAGAATGAAAGTGTTTGTAGGTGTTTTTGGTCGTTGGTATATGGATTAGATATAAAGGATATGTAATTTTGTTTTCATGTAAATAAGTCATGAATGATTACTAATATTTTTGTAATTTTATGAGATATTTCATGCTAGTTGCCAAATGATGGTTCCCACATGTGTTAGACTCACATGGGCTGCTAAGAGCTGATCATTGGAGTGTATATACCAATAGTACATACATCTAAAAGCTGTGTATTGTACGAGTACGAATACGGGTGCATACGAGTAGGATTGTTGATGAAACTGAACAAGGACGTAATTGTAAGTATTTTTATTAAGTAGAAGTACTTTGATATGTGTCTTGAAGTCTTTCAAAAGTGTAAGAATACATATCAAAACACAACATGCATATACATTCTAATGGAGTCGTTAAGTCTTCGTTAGTCGTTACATGTAAGTGTTGTTTTGAAACCTTTAAGTTAACGATCTCAATTAATGTTGTTAACCCAATGTTTATTATATCAAATGAAATGTTAAATTATTATGTTATCATGATATTATGATGTATGAATATCTCTTAATATGATATATACATTAAAATATCGTTACAACGATAATCGTTACATATAAGTCTCGTTTCGTAATTCTTGAGTTAGTAGTCTTTGTTTTTACATATGTAGTTCATTGTTAACACACTTAATGATATATTTAAATATCATTTTATCATGTTAAATATAGTGTATCAATATCTTAATATGATACATATGTATTTAGTAGACGTTATCATAACGATAATCATTATATATATCATTTCGAGTTTCTTAACTTAGTAATATCATTTCTTATGTATATCACACATTATTAATATACTTATTGAGATACTTACTCATCATAATCTCATGTCAACCATATATATATATGTCTATATATACCACAATATGTAGTTTTTACAAATTTGTAATGTTCGTGAATCGCCGGTCAACTTGGGTGATCAATTGTCTATATGAAACTTATTTCATTTAATCAAGTCTTAACAAGTTTGATTGCTTAACACGTTGGAAACATTTAGTCATGTAAATATCAATCTCAATTAATATATATAAACATGGAAAAGTTCGGGTCACTACATACCTTAGGAGATTAAGAACAAGAGGATGAATGATGATGGATGCGAGACAGAAAAACAGAAACCAATGCAGCAACAATCGACCCAATTGATGGTCTGTTTGGGTCTTCTTGTTCGACAGAAAAAGCCAGACAGCAGCAGCAACACAGTAACAACTATGCAGCAATAAGGAAGACTCTTGAGCTGTTTTGAAGGCCACGATCACCAGCAGACAGGCTGCTTTGGTGCTCGATTTGGAGGCTGGATGGTGGCTGTTCCTGGCTCGACAAACACAGCAATATAAAGCTGTAAAGAGTGGCGAATGGGGCTGATTAGAAGGTCTGTACAGCAGGCATGTGGCGGAATGCAGGAGGGTTTTGATGAGGTTGTATGTCGATTAAATTGGAGGGAAAAGGGTTGATGGTTTACGATGCAGACTGAGGATTTTTGTGAGCTTTTTGATCGACATAAAATAGAGAGAAAGCAGGAGAACAAGTCGACTGATGCAGTTTTTTGTGTGGGATTTATTTGTGGTGAGATTTAGGAAAGACTTGATCCCTTTTATAGTTATGTTAACTTGGTGATCAAGCACTTGGGTTTAGATTAGGATACAAGCATTTGAGTTTGGCTAGGATTAGTTGTTTTGTGACCAAGTTAATCCCTTCTTTTTTTTTCTACTTGGCCGATGCATACACCAAAACATATATCTATTTTATTATTTTTTTTACACGACATTACTTATTTATTTTTGTATTATATATATATATATATATATATATATATATATATATATATATATATATATATATATATATATATATATAATATATTATTTATTTTATTATTATTATTATTAAGGTTATATTTATTTTAATTACATTTTATTTATTTATTAGACCTTAACTTTTATAAATTTTTACTAAGTTCATATTAGTTCTTATAAATTTTTAATTCATATAAATGTCACATTTATTTTATGACATATTGTTTATATTATTTATTTAGTATTAGGGTTAGGGTTTAATATTCAATATTAAATGCTATTAGGGTTTCGTATTTAATATATAGGGTTAGGTTTAGGGTTTTAATTAATATTAGGGTTTAAGTATTAATTACTTTATCTATTATACCCGGATAACAACCCTAATGCTAATACACAGGATATGATATTGAAACCCTAAGGGCAGTTTGGTAAATTCAGAAGGGAAAAATGAGGGTTGTTGCAGTACCTCCCCGTTAATTTAAACTTCGTCCCGAAGTTTCAGTAAGACTTCTCGGATGCATCAACGTTTAAGAAAATACGAGGATATTTCCGCTTCATCTGGTCTTCACGTTCCCAGGTATACTCGGGGCCTTTTCGTGAATTCTAATGGATCTTAACAATTAGGAATAGAGCTTTATTTCAAACGTTTAACCTCACGATCCAGAACTTCTATAGGTTTTTCGGTGAAGTGCAATTTATCATTAATGCGAAGATCATTCAAGGGAATAACAAGTATGTCATCAACACGACACTTTTTAAGATTCGAAATGTGAAATGTATAAACTTTAATTAACAGGAAGTCTTGACTAAAAATTACCATTTGGGCAACGTTTTGCTAAAGCAAAGTTTACAATTAATTATAGTAGGGATCTATGTGAGTGCTAGCTGATATTGTATGAAATTTCAGCCAAAAGGGCCTGGGTAATTAGAATATCTAGTCTTATGGACTTCATCCATGACTAGTTCTCGAAAAATTTCTGAATAGCGGTGATTTTATAGGATCGACATGTATTCCTTCACTATCAACTACATGCCCAAGAAATTGTACGGTTTGCAGCCAAAGTTTACACTTGGAAAAACTCGACATACAGTTGTTCCTTCTTTACGAGCTCCAAAATAAATCGCAGAGGTTGCTCATGCTCTTTCTTGCTCTTGGAATAGATTAAGATGTCATCAATGAAGACTATCACGAATTTATCAATATAAGGTTTGCATACACGGGTCATAAGATCTATGAATACAGCAGGAGCATTGGTTAAACCAAAAGGCACGACAAGAAACTCATAGTGTCTATAACAAGTTCGGAAGATAGTCTTAGAAACATCAGCTTCTTTGACTCTCAATTACTGAATATCCGACCTAAGATCAATCTTCGAATAGATACTTGACCCTTGCAGTTAGTCAAATAGGTCATCAATACGCTGGAGTGGATAACGATTCTTGATGGTTAGCTTGTTGAGTTCTCGGTAATTATTACACATCCTCAACGTCCCATCTTTCTTCTTAACAAATAGAACGGGTGCTCCCCACGGAGGCAAGCTAGGACGAATGAAACCTTTCTCTAAAAATCCTTGGAGTTGGCTAGATAATTCCTTCATTTCTGCTGGAGCTAAACGGTATGGTGCCTTTGCAATAGGTGCAGTACCGGGCGTGGATAATTTACAAGCGAAGGATAATATAATATCTAAGGTTGATATTTTTAGTTGACAATATAGTGATAAGGAGTAGGTAATGGTACACAATGGTCCTAAGGTTGATCAAATCTTATTCCCATCATGATCCATTAAGATTTCTGCATGATTTATCATAATATAATTACGTTGATCAAGTGTCATTATATTATTCTAAATCATACTTTTATCACTCCATAAGGTTACTACAATGTCATCTATTCAATATTCATCTTCTTCGAGGTGAATGATTCAATGGAAATGAAAGAAAAGAAAATAACATCATTCATTCATTTTAAAAAGAAAATAGCTAGAGTATTACAGAAACTTAACGAAATCTTCTAAATTATAGAAGTACTAAATGGTAACATAAAGAATACTATGAAAATGAGAAATTTAAATATCTCTAGTGTTTTCCAAAAACTCTTCATTGTGCCTCTTCATTCTTCTTCTTATCCGAACATTGATTTTTGAAATTCCCTGCTTCTCCGCAGTTATAGCAAGTAGGAACGGTTGCATTTGTTTTTGTGGCTGGAGTTTTGGTTGATGGAATAACAACTCTATAATTCTTGGCTACGTGACCCATCTTCTTGCACTTGGTGCACTTGGCCTTACACCATCCCTCATGATGTCTCTCACATCTTTTGCAATAAGGACGTTTTCCCTTATACAACTTGTTGAATTTTCTCTTGTAAAGCTTGTTAAATTTGCTTTTAGGATTTTCTTGCCCCATTCCTTCTCTCTTCCTTTTTGCACCTTCTTTCTCCTTATGTTTGTCGATAAAATAGCTTGCCATGCAAGCAGCTTCTTTTATGGTGCTCGGGTTCTCCAAGATAACATCTCTTCGGACTTCATCAGGCAATCCATTGATGTAGCATTGGATTCCTAGATACTCGGGAGTAGCCATGAGAGCAAACTCTTGAAATCAGTTGGTGTAGCTCATGAGATCAACATTCACCATTTCAATATTACTGAACCCAGGTCTTTCAGTACTCTTGTATGTAGGGGGCGGGTAGCTTATAAAACTTTGATGAGAACAAATAGTCGAAAGATTTTGTGGTACGCCATTGTTGCCATGGCTTTGAACAGAGGGCTCCGACTTGGATTCTTCCTCCTCGTCATCCCCATCATAGTTAGCATTTGTGTGGGATTCTTCCATAAGAGGGGAGTGTGGTGGACTAGCAGGGATATAATTTGGGTGAGTTGGTGATAATGGCGGGGAAACGGGTCCATAAGGCGGTGTGCAGACAAATCTTTCGGAGTAGGATTCCTCGGAGTCAGAAATGACGATTGGGTTACGGCGAGACATCCTAAATAAAAAGAAAGAGAGATAATTAGGTAGGTTCTAAGGATGACGCAAAAGCACGAATAGAATGTAAGGGGAAAAGAACTAGAAACTAAAACAGGAAAGATTATAGTCCTATAGATTGCTAAGGCACCTAACTAACACATAAGGCACACATAATATGTAATCCTGGTTCTCTATAACAACCTGGCTCTGATACCACTCTGTCATACCCCCAAATAGGGCCAGGGAAATATGACTTCACAATATCACAACACAAGTATGTATAAACAAGAAGACTCTATATGAGACGTTTTAATTAAAAACCAATGTATTATAAATGGCGGAAAGTATTAAATCATTACAAATGATGTGACGACCCGGGAATTTCCGACCAAATTTAAACTTTAATCTTCATATTATTCTGACAAGATAAGCAAAGTTTGTTAAGATTAAGTTTCAAACATTTTAAACTATGGTCATACATTCATTTAACCTCGACCAAATTCCAATGATTCACGAACCATTAAACGAACGTAAATGGTTATATATGAATACGCGTATATATATTATAACTTGATATTCTTTAACGAAATATTAAGTATAAATACTTTACAATATAGTATTTGGTTCCATATGTTCGTCGATGGAATTCCATAGTAACCAATTAATGTAGTTTTCAACTGTACGAAAAATACTTTTTCATATAACAAGACCTGTCTATCTAAACTGCCTATGAATAAATAAACGTAAGTTGAAATATTGGTTGTAGCGTGTATTTAAAACGTGTTCATGTTTTCAAATTAAGTATACGGTAGTAACACCCGCCTAGTGACGCAATTGATATTTAAAAACGATTAGTACTTGTATCCATTTAAATTCTTAAAAAGAAAAACTTTACGCGCTAAACTATTTTCCTAAATAAAATAAAAATAAACTTTGAAAAATAAATAATTTTGAAAAACTAAATGTTATATTGTTAGATGAAAGATTTTGGATACAAATTTATATTTCTAAAAAATGTATATATATTTTAACCTCGTCATAAAACGTCTTAATTTAAAATAAAATATTTTTGGTAAACAACGGGTCACTGATTTATAGAAGCAAATGACCACGACGCTCAAATTTTATGAGATACATTTTTACAAAGTAATTTATTGATGAATAAATCAAACTATTACTAAAGGTACACGTCGCGTAACGTAAAAGGGTAGTTTTCTAAACGTACGAAAGTGCGCTCGAAAAACCGAAAGTGGTACATGAGTCGAGTGACAACGTACGAGTCATTTTTGTAAAAATTATATTTTTACTACGCACGTAAATATAATATAATATTTAATTAATTCTAAAAATTAAATATATTATATATTAATTAATATATAAATAAACGTAATATGTAGTATATGTGTTACAATGTGTGTGTCGGCATGATTAGAAAAATGCGAATGTGGCCATAAATCTTTAGTCATGCAATCGCATGGTTATACCTTACAAACCTGTGACGACCCGGAAATTTCCGACCAAATTTAAACTTAACCTTTATATGTTTCTGACACGATAAGCAGAATTTGTAATGTTGAATCTCAAAAAGTTTGGAACTACATTCATGTAATCAATTACTCTTTGACCGTGTTCGACGATTCACGAACAATTATATGTATATAGATATGTATATAAAATATATAATATTAACTGAAAACATTAACAAAGTATTAGATATATGATACTTTACATAAACATATTTGTTTCGATATATTTATCGACAGAATTAAGAGATAATATCAAATGATTGAATTATCAGATACATTATGATATGATTACGGGCCTATGTTATGAGGTCCACTGTGATTTAAGAAATCTATTTTTTTTAGACAACTCATTACTTAACCAGTATGATAAAGATAACGATATTTATATTTTATTTTATTATATATATATATATATATAACGATTTAAATTAATATTATATATATTTTTATATGCGTATTATACGTACATAGTTTTATACTTTTACTATGCTTTAACTTTACCTTTACTTTACTTTTACTTTACTTTAACTTTAATAATTCATACTTTAATAATTCACTTTAATAATTCATACTTTAATAATTCACTTTAATAATTCATACTTTATAATTCACTTTAATAATTCATACTTTAATAATTCACTTTAATAATTCAAAAATCTATTATAAATAGAATTCAATAGGTTTCATTATTTCATAGAAACTTGAAAATATATTTCTATAAACTCTCTCAATCGAATTACATATATATATATATATATATTTACTTAGTATTATTTCAAGATATTATTAGTATACATAAAATACTACGACGGAGTTATATTCAGACGATTTCAAAATAAGTTTTCAAATGGGATAGAGCCAAGGAAATTATGGGTTATAGCTATGAAGGTTATGGGTATTGATCGAGGGTATTGCTCGTGAGGTCAACCTAACGTTTATCATTTTTGTTGCGTCTACGTACTTTCCTGCAATATTGAATCATAATATTGATACGTGAGCATTCATATCTTATCTTTTATATATTAATAGTGTATCCCTGACTAGTGCTCGAGTATATATGATTATGCATGTTTGTATGCTTAGTTTCGTCGTTAAATAGTTTATGATAAATCACAAATTTGATACATATGCTACTGAGATAAGTTATATGATATGCATGTCGTTGAAAATCTGAAGAAAAAATTAATAACTTTTCATTTAGAAATCGTGTGGTTTCGATGAACGGATTAAAAGATATGGTCAATTGAATTATCATTAATTTTAATATTATTATTAAAACGATTATTATAACTGTTATCAGTTGATGTTATTACTAAAATTATCTTTATTACTAAAAATTAATATTTTTATTGAAACTATCATTTTATTATTTTTATCATTATTATTATTATCAATATTATTTTATCAAATAAATATGCGTACAAAGATATTTTTACCACACGTAATGTAATTACATTAATAATACATACCACTATATTTTTATGATATTAAGTGAATTTTATAAATTTTATTATTTGAGATATATAAAAGTATATTTTTATCATATATGAATTTTAATATAAATTTTTATTTATTAATAAATGACTTGTATTATTTAGTATAATAAGATCTGATAAATATATTTAAATATATAAAACTACTATATATAAGTTATATAATAAACATGTATAGATTTTGGAAGTCATTTTAGGTTAAGTTGACTTTTGTTGACTTTTGCATGTCGGTCTCGAGCATTAGGATTGTGATACACTACGACTTGACCTAAATTGTTAGACAGATATTGATTGACATATAAATATATATACTTAATATAGGTTCGTGAATCCGAGACAAACACTGCACTTGTTCAGTGCCGTTATATACATAATTGCTACGAAATACAGTATTGTGAGTTTCATTTGCTCCCTTTTTATATATATTTTTGGGCTGAGAATACATGCGCTGATTTATAAATGTTTTACGAAAGAGGCACAAGTACTAAAACTAATTCTATGTGGGTTTAAACCAGAAATATACCCTTAGCTTGGTAACATTAAACTACTTGTCTATGTACGGTAGGCGCGAATCCTAAAGATAGATCTATTGGGTCTGACAAACCCCATCCTGACTATGGGATGCTTTAGTACTTCGAGGTTATTTTAAACACACCTGATCTGGTGTACTTCAGAGGGTAAAACATGAACGTTAAAGCTTGTTACCGGGTGCCTACAACTTATAGAATACTTTTATATACTTGCGAGTGTACGGATATTTATAGAAACTGAAATCTTGTGGTCTATTACTATTACGGAAATGATGGATTATGATAAACTAATGAACTCACCAACCTTTTGGTTGACACTTTAAAGCATGTTTATTCTCAGGTATTAAAGATTTCTTCCGCTGTGCATTAGCTCATTTTAAGGATATTACTTGGAGTCATTCAAGACATACTTTGAAAGACGTTGCATTCGAGTCGTTGAGTTCATCAAGATTAATATTAAGTCAATTATAGTTGGATGTAATATGAAATGGTATGCATGCCGTCAATTTTTGATGTAAAGAAAGTTTGTCTTTTAAAAACGAATGCAATGTTTGTAAAACGTATCATATAGAGGTCAAATACCTCGCGATGTAATCAACTATTGTGAATCGTTTATAATGTATACGAACGGGTCCTTTCAGTTGGTATCAGAGCGGTGGTCTTAGCGAACCAGGTCTTACATTAGTGTGTCTAACTGATAGTTGTTAAGATGCATTAGTGAGTCTGGACTTCGACCGTGTCTGCATGTCAAAAGTTTTGCTTATCATTTTTAGTCAGAAATCATCTACTTACCATCCTTAGGAAATTACCTGCTTATCATTCTTAAGTCTAGACGCGTTTTCCTACATTTATTGCATAATAGTGTATAGACGAATTCTTATCTTAGCATATCTATTACTGTGAACTTTGACTGACATCTTTCAAAGATTCCTCCGTAATTTATGGGATTTTGGTATTATATATACATATGTAAATTATATATTGAAGAATACCAAATCTAAATTCTACAATCTATTTCATACCAAAAAAAAATTCTTTCCCTGATCATACAAGATGGATCCCTCAACCAGTTCGAGTTCCTCGAATTCCGACAGCTATGCCGATATGGATTTCCACATGAGCTCCGAAAGCAGCGTGATCGGAATGGATCAACCAATTAGCCATCATCTATTCTGGATGAATTGGGGATGGGTTCGTAATCTACTTAACCATTGGAGACAAGAAGAAGGCGATCCCTTTCATCCACCACATTGCCCTCTTGGCAATGAACCTGAAGCATTTACCGGCGAACCTGTCCGAAACACCATTTTCTCTCTCATTTCCAGAGTATCTCGTTATGATTATATACTACACCAAATTCTAGATCTTATTTATCCACTCGTCCGAACCGACAATCACCCCGGTGTAATAGAAGAAGTCAACGAGCTTCGCGCTCGGGTAGTGGCTTTGGAGAATATGGTGCAAAGGTTACAAACACCAGCAGTAGCACCAGCAGCATAACCAGTACCACCATCAATAACATCAACAGTACCATTACCACCACCAACAACAACAGCATCGTAAACCTCAACTTCACAATCTGTCCCACGAGCATCGACGTCATACGCCATGTAGATACCAAGGAATACCACAACGATGAAGTATTGATTCATAACTTCATTGGGGAAACATTCTACGGTGATTATGAAATTTCTAAAGTTTAGAAATTATCTATCCTAGCCTTAACCATAAATCAAATGAGTTTAATTTAATATTAACTCATTAAATCAATATTACATCTGAAGAAATATACACATATATATTTCCATAAAGACTGTAATAAAATTCTTTTGTACAAAATATTAATTGTGAATTTTTTTTTAACGGGTAGGTAATACCCGAGAGATATATAAATTCACAATTAATATGTTACATTCTTTGAATCTGATTCAGCAAATCATCCATTATACTCCCTACTTTCACAACAATATACATTCTTTTATAGAAATCAAAACAACCATACTCATTCAAAATCTAATTACATATTCTGATTTTGAAATCTCAGAATTCGATTCAAGATATAACCGAAATCATCACTCTTAGATTCCTACATCTTTCAAAACTATACTTTGACTTCAAAACTGTCCTAGAACCTCATTTCTATTCATGGAACTCACAAAAATATTTGTATCATTCAAAATCTTAGAACATCATATGTATATTAACAATTACAATATGTGTTCAAACACTTCGAAATTCCTAAAGACATGCGAGATGATGATCCAACCACATATTACCCACTGTCATGCATCTGAAAAGCTTTCGAAACCAAAGTTATAGTTTAACACGTATTCGTGTCAGATCCTTTGATATTTATTACCAAATATAAATTTTCAATCTCTTTCCAAAATAGACAGTTTTGTCACAGCTCCAGCAAATCACCTTCATTTGTTTATACGAATAAACCTTATTATAACAATTACCCCTTCATCATTGTTACCGGGGAACCTTTCATATCTCGCCACATTAGCAGTAAACTTATCAACAACTTCATTAACCTTCGACTTAAGCCTCTCCGAAAAGCCACTATACTTATTCATTAAAACACCATCATGTACTCACCTACATCCTGTAACAATAATTGTCACACCAACTACTGGGAATTAGCAATCAGTATTTTGAATTTCGCGACAATTTTACGTCAAAAGTTATACATATAACGTCTATCTCCTAGACTTACATACTTCGAATGTGAATTTTCTGAAAAACATCCCAAACTATGAACTAGTTCTCCGAAATTGGAAAAATGCTGATGAAGCAGCAAAAACTGTAAACGACTTTAACAGTCAAAAGTTTGATGATAAAGAATAGTATGGTGGTAAAGCTGAGAAAAAGAGAAGGTTTGAAACTGGAAAACGGATTGAGCAGACCATGAAGGAGGCTGTGGACAAATCACAAAGACTAAACCTGCCTTCAAAGGATCCAAATGATTCAGTGTCTACTGAAATCGTTAGCAAACACCTTACTTCTTATTCTAAACCTTCACAGACAAATCTTCTTCATCATCCATATTATCGTATCTTTTATTATAATATCTTCGATATTCCTGAAGATATTTTCACAACTATTCTTATCCGATATCTTTTATCTCTTCGCAATATATGCGTTACAACATAAAAAGAAACGGTGTTAGTTTCTAAATTTAAAAAAAAAAATTTGAATTTAAAATAGGAATGTTTTTGAAGTAGTGTTGGGAACTGAAGCATGAGTTAGTATAATATAATAACACTTGATCAACGTGATTATATTACAGTAAGTCATGCTGAGTTTCTAATGGAACGTGATGATTCACAGAACATACCGTCATCATGTACTGTTTACACGACTCTTACATTCTACCCAATTTTCAAACATATTAAGAACATATCATCTTGATAGCTCTATATTTTCGGATATTCTGGTAATTTGCCAAATCAAGATCGTGCCATTACGATTTTCTTCTTGGAACATTAACTATGTTCATCCAAAAATTCATATCTACGAATTCTGGACTATTATCCGCTTGACTTAAGATCGGGAAGAGAAAACGAAAGCATGAAGCTCCGAAATATAATGGAGAATATAAAGCCCGATAACAACCCCGAAATTACAAACCGTGTATATAAATGCGTATAGCAATATAAAGACACGGGAGAATGAAAAACACAATAACCCCAAGGTAATGGTAGAAGAAAATAACTTCCTCCGGTGGTAGATGAAAAAGAAGAATGACAGATATGAAAGTTAAAAGTATATCAAGAATCAATACTGGATGAAGCATATTAACGAATGCTTTAAAGTATGAATTGGGGAGAAAGACTAGAAGGTGTGAGCTGTGGAAATAAAGAAACGAAGGGGGTGGAATTATAGTAAAATATCAGACAGAGAAATCAAGACAGATTATCGCATTTAATCAAAGAAGATCCTGATTTCCTTAATCGCCGAAGAACCAAATCTTATTGCAAAGATTTTCTTTAAATCCCATGAATTCCGAAAATCAATCATAACTACGTCATCGGTTAAAACGAATATACGTTTACTCATTTCACTCTCTTGCGATAGCTTCACTTATACTCTTCGCGTAATCAAATTGTTTTATCTATATTACTCAATGATGATAAAACTCTATTTATCAACTCATATTCGTCATGAAAACATTTTTATAGTTAGCCATGACGACCTCGATCAAATTTCGGGACGAAATTTCTTTAACGGGTAGGTACTGTGACGACCCGGAAATTTC
The DNA here is from genome assembly GCF_046630445.1 of Rutidosis leptorrhynchoides. Taxonomy (NCBI): domain Eukaryota; kingdom Viridiplantae; phylum Streptophyta; class Magnoliopsida; order Asterales; family Asteraceae; genus Rutidosis; species Rutidosis leptorrhynchoides. The sequence goes on along the minus strand of NC_092338.1, from coordinate 311,644,338 downwards.
CGACCAAATTTAAACTTAACCTTTATATGTTTCTGACACGATAAGCAGAATTTGTAATGTTGAATCTCAAAAAGTTTGGAACTACATTCATGTAATCAATTACCCTTTGACCGTGTTCGACGATTCACGAACAATTATGTGTATATAGATATGTGTATATAATATATAATATTAACTGAAAACATTAACAAAGTATTAGATATATGATACTTTACATAAACATATTTGTTTCGATATATTTATCGACAGAATTAAGAGATAATATCAAATGATTGAATTATCAGATACATTATGATATGATTACGGGCCTATGTTATGAGGTCCACTGTGATTTAAGAAATCTATTTTTTTGACAACTCGTTACTTAACCAGTATGATAAAGATAACGATATTTATATTTTATTTTATTATATATATATATATATATAATGATTTAAATTAATATTATATATATTTTTATACGCGTATTATACGTACATAGTTTTATACTTTTACTATATTTTAACTTTACCTTTACTTTACTTTTACTTTACTTTAACTTTAATAATTCATACTTTAATAATTCACTTTAATAATTCATACTTTAATAATTCACTTTAATAATTCATACTTTAATAATTTACTTTAATAATTCATACTTTAATAATTCACTTTAATAATTCAAAAATCTATTATAAATAGAATTCAATAGGTTTCATTATTTCATAGAAACTTGAAAATATATTTCTCTAAACTCTCTCAATCGAATTACATATATATATATATATATATATATATATATATATATATATATATATATATATTTACTTAGTATTATTTCAAGATATTATTAGTATACATAAAATACTACGACGGAGTTATATTCAGACAATTTCAAAATAAGTTTTCAAATGGGATAGAGCTAAGGAAATTATGGGTTATAGCTATGAAGGTTATGGGTATTGATCGAGGGTATTGCTCGTGAGGTCAACCTAACGTTTATCATTTTCGTTGCGTCTACGTACTTTCCTGCAATATTGATTCACAATATTGATACGTGAGCATTCATATCTTATCTTTTATATATTAATAGTGTATCCCTGACTAGTGCTCGAGTATATATGATTATGCATGTTTGTATGCTTAGTTTCGTCGTTAAATAGTTTATGATAAATCACAAATTTGATACATATGCTACTGAGATAAGTTATATGATATGCATGTCGTTGAAAATCTGAAGAAAAAATTAATAACTTTTCATTTAGAAATCGTGTGGTTTCGATGAACAGATTAAAAGATATGGTCAATTGAATTATCATTAATTTTAATATTATTATTAAAACGTTATTATAACTGTTATCAGTTGATGTTATTACTAAAATTATCTTTATTACTAAAAATTAATATTTTTATTGAAACTATCATTTTATTATTTTTATCATTATTATTATTATCAATATTATTTTATCAAATAAATATGCGTACAAAGATATTTTTACCACACGTAATGTAATTACATTAATAATACATACTACTATATTTTTATGATATTAAGTGAATTTTATAAATTTTATTATTTGAGATATATAAAAGTATATTTTTATAATATATGAATTTTAATATAAATTTTTATTTATTAATAAATGACTTGTATTATTTAGTATAATAAGATCTGATAAATATATTTAAATATATAAAACTACTATATATAAGTTATATAATAAACATGTATAGATTTTGGAAGTCATTTTGGGTTAAGTTGACTTTTGTTGACTTTTGCATGTCGGTCTCGAGCATTAGGATTGTGATACACTACGACTTGACCTAAATTGTTAGACAGATATTGACCAACATATAAATATATATACCTAATATAGGTTCGTGAATCCGAGACAAACACTGCACTTGTTCAGTGCCGTCATATACATAATTGCTACGAAATACAGTATTGTGAGTTTCATTTGCTCCCTTTTTATATATATTTTTGGGCTGAGAATACATGCGCTGATTTATAAATGTTTTACAAAATAGGCACAAGTACTAAAACTAATTCTATGTGGGTTTAAACCAGAAATATACCCTTATCTTGGTAACATTAAACTACTTGTCTATGTACGGTAGGCGTGAATCCTAAAGATAGATCTATTGGGTCTGACAAACCCCATCCTGACTATGGGATGCTTTAGTACTTCGAGGTTATTTTAAACACACCTGATCTGGTGTACTTCAGAGGGTAAAACATGAACGTTAGAGCTTGTTACCAGGTGCCTACAACTTATAGAATACTTTTATACACTTGCGAGTGTACGGATATTTATAGAAACTGAAATCTTGTGGTCTATTACTATTACGGAAATGATGGATTATGATAAACTAATGAACTCACCAACCTTTTGGTTGACACTTTAAAGCATGTTTATTCTCAGGTATTAAAGAATTCTTCCGCTGTGCATTAGCTCATTTTAAGGATATTACTTGGAGTCATTCAAGACATACTTTGAAAGACGTTGCATTCGAGTCGTTGAGTTCATCAAGATTAATATTAAGTCAATTATAGTTGGATGTAATATGAAATGGTATGCATGCCGTCAATTTTTGATGTAAAGAAAGTTTGTCTTTTAAAAACGAATGCAATGTTTGTAAAACGTATCATATAGAGGTCAAATACCTCGCGATGTAATCAACTATTGTGAATCGTTTATAATGTATATGAACGGGTCCTTTCAAAACCCCATGTGATTGCATGGGGTGTTAGGTGGGCAAAAATGCATAAAGGCTCGATCGTACTCGGTTCCTGATTCATTTGTTACTTAACATCTCTCAATCTCTCTATATTTATATTTATAATTATTAATAATATTATTATTATTAATATTAAGATTATAAATATCAATATTATTATTAGTATTAGTATTATTAGAAGCGATATTATTAATATTATACATAAAATACTACGACGAGGTTATGGGCAAATTATTTCAAATAAGTTTTTTGAGTATGGTAGGGCTAAGGAAATTATGGGTTATAGCTATGGAGGTGATGGGTATGGTTCATGGGTATGCTCATGAGGTCAATTTAGTGTTTATTATCTCCTTTGCGTCTACGTACCTTTCCTGCAATATTGAATCTCAATATTGATATGTGAGTACTCGTAAATTAATTTTTACATATCAATAGTGTATCCTTGACTAGTGCTTGAGAATATAGGATTATGCATGCTTGTATTTTTGATATTGCCCTTAGATAGGTTATGTCGAACCTAGAATTAATTACACCTGCGATTGAAATAAGGTATAAGATATGCATGTTCTTGGAAAGCTAGCGAAAAATTAAGAACTTTTCCTTTAGATGTCGAATGGTTTCGATGAACGGATTAGAAGATATAGTCAATTGAATTTTTGATATTATTATTAAAAATAATTATTATTATCGTCGTTATTATCATCGTTCTAGTTTTTATCAAACTATTATTGTTATTATTATTATTATTATTATTATTATTATTATTATTATTATTATTATTATTATTATCATCATCATTAAAATGTATTATCATTAAAAAATGTATTTTTATTATCAATATTAAAATAATAATTATCGATATTTTATTATCGTCGTTCTAGTAAATATTAAAATTGATATTTTTATCAATAGAATAATAATAATTATTATTACAAAATAATACAACTTTTACTTATTATTATTATCAATATTATTATGTCAAATAAATATGTAACCCAAATAATATAATTACCTTAATAAAATCTATCATAACCTTTTATGATATTAAATGAACTTTATAAATTTTATTACTTAAGATATATAAAAGTATATTTTTAAATAAATTATATTATTTACTCTAATAAAATCTCTTAAAAATATTTAAAAGTATAAACGACGATATTTAAACTATATAATAATCATGTATAAATTTTGAAAAAACATTTTTTTGAGTCAAATTAACTTTTGTTGACTTTTGCATATTAGTCTCGAGCATTAGGATTGTGGTACACTATGACTTAACCTAATATTTTAGAAAAATATTAACGAAAACATAAAAACATACAATTAATATAGGTTCGTGAATCCGAGGCCAACCTTTCACTTGTTCGATGACGTTATATGTATTTTACTACGAAATACAGTATGGTGAGTTTCATTTGCCTTTTTACCCTTTATATTTTTGGGCTGAGAATACATGCGCAATCTTTTATAAATGTTTTACGAAATAGACACAAGTAATCGAAACTACATTATATGGTTGAATGATCGAAGCCGAATATGCCCCTTTTGCTTGGTAACCTAAGAATTTGGAAACCGATCTCCAAATTGACGCGAATCCTAATGATAGATCTATTGGGCCTAACAAACCCCATCCAAAGTACCGGATGCTTTAGTACTTCGAATTCGTTTATATCATGTCCGAAGGATTTCCCGGAATGATAGGGGATATTCTTATATGCATCTTGTTAATGTCGGTTACCAGGTGTTCAATCCATATGAATGATATTTTTGTCTCTATGCATGGGATGTATATTTATGAGAACTGGAAATGAAATTCTTGACACTTTAAAGCATGTTTATTCTCAGGTGTTACAGAAATCTTCCGCTGTGCATTTGCTCATTTTTAAAGATATTACTTGGAGTCTTTCATGGCATATTTCGAAGAACGTTGCATTCGAGTCATTGAGTTTATCACAGATTATTATTAAGTCAAGTTATAGTTGGATAGTGGATATTATGAAATAGCATGCATGTCTGTCAATTTTCGATGTAAAGAGAGTTTATCTTTTAAAAATGAATGCAATGTCTGAAAAATGTATCATATAGAGGTCAAATACCTCGCGATGTAATCAACTATTGAGATTCGTTTATAATGTATATGAACGGGTCCTTTCAAATGACTCCTTAAAATTTAAATGTAATCTAAAATGTTCTAATGCAATAATATGAATGATGATATGCGGACTCCAAAAGCAGCAAAGTCCAAATAGCAAATAATCTTTAGCAATCTTCACCTGAGACAAAACATGTTTAAAGTATCAACCAAAAATGGTTGAGTGAACAACATATGTTTATCAATAATAATCAAGTTTTTAGACCACAAGATTTAATTATAAAGTTTAATCAGTTCGGTAGTAGTGCTAGTGTATATGATATCGAAACTAACCATAAGTTACCCTAAACACATCACGTTCGTGTCGTTGAATCATTACTATGTATCCATTGACCAACGGTCATCCGGATAGAGACGTCACTCTCAATAGCGCTACTCACAATAACTAAGCTTGCCAAATTCCAGCAATTAACGATATCATGGTAGGGATTTAGCATGCATCAAAGTATGTTAGCACAGTTTGAACTAATCAAAATAAAGTTTTCATGTACTCGTGTCTAAGTGTAAAACAGTTTGAAAGAAAGCATGTGTCTCACCCCAAATGTTCAAAACAAGTATATAAAGATAGTTAAAAAGTGGGGCTATGAAGTTCACCTTAGTAGCAAGTAGATATTCCACGCAAGTAGTAAGAACGGAGTATGTAATCGGAGATCTCAACCTAGAGATGTAATGTTTAATTAGTTAATGTCTATTAGACATAAGTTTGTTTATTAATATAGTAAACTATATTAACAGTGACCGTTCTCGAGAAAAGTTATATTTATATAAGTGATAATATATTTAGTGTACTTAAGTGTTACTATATAGATAAGTGTATAGGTTATACTAATAATAGTATTATTATTTAATTAATCAACCACTATGTACACTTATCATTATATAATTATACTTATGTGATACATACGGATATATATATATATATATATATATATATATATATATATATATATATACACACTTATCATTATATAATTATACTTATGTGATACATACGGATATATATATATATATATATATATATATATATATATATATATATATATATATATATATATATATATATATATATATATGAGGTGTAGGTGTTACATATACATAAGTGTATGATGATACACACACACACACACACACACACACACACACATATATATATATATATATACTTATTACTTTTTATTATTATGTTTACTAACTTATATAACTTACATAATACACATTCATACATACATACACACGTACATATACATACATATATACTCATACATATATACCTATGTATACAAATGCATATACACAAGCATATACCTACTTATATATATATATATATATATATATATATATATATATATATATATATATATATATACGTACATACGTATGCATGCATGCATGCATTATTATCATTATCATTATTCTTTTACTATACATAAAATCATAACTTTTGACATAATCATAGACTAATTATGTTCATTAACCCTAAACCCCTTTACTCATTCTTAACTCATCTTCATAATCTATATCATAATCATTATTATTTACTAATCAACTATTATTATTAGTTAACTTATTAAACAAAACCCTAATCTTTCATTACATCTTTTAATTACAATCTTTATCTATTTAGCCTCATACATAAATCATGATCATAATTTAACCCTACTATTTACAATTTAACCTACTTAGTCTCATTAACATAATAACTTATTATTCTAATTATGATCATGCATCTTTTAACCTTAATCATTCATTATAACATCTACTTAACCTCATAGCTTATTCACTTACATAAAATCATAATCTTTAACTTATCAAACTAGTTTTATGAGCATCATAACTTCCTAATCCTTTAATCATCAATCTTAATAATTATTTATAATACTTTTAATTCAATCATGCTCAACCTTATTAATCATATTCATAACTAGTTCATGATCATACATAATTCATACTTTTAACCTCTTCATTATTCATTATTCATTAACTTAATCTTTTAATCATATTTTTTTATCCATGAACTTTTAACTTTATTAACTAGTTTTATAATCAATTCATATTACTAACACCATGACCAAGTTTATAATTCATAATCATTATTAATTCATACTATATTTATAATACTTCAAGATCATAATTAAACACAATAACTAAAACATAATTTATAAATATGATTAGCCTTAGGGTTTAGGTATACCTTAGGAGATTAAGAACAAGAGGATGAATGATGATGGATGCGAGACAGAAAAACAGAAACCAGTGCAGCAACAATCGACCCAATTGATGGTCTGTTTGGGTCTTCTTGTTCGACAGAAAAAGCCAGACAGCAGCAGCAACACAGTAACAACTATGCAGCAACAAGGAAGACTCTTGAGCTGTTTTGAAGGCCACGATCACCAGCAGACAGGCTGCTTTGGTGCTCGATTTGGAGGCTGGATGGTGGCTGTTCCTGGCTCGACAAACACAACAATATAAAGCTGTAAAGAGTGGCGAATGGGGCTGATTAGAAGGTCTGTACAGCAGGCAGAATGTGGCGGAATGCAGGAGGGTTTTGATGAGGTTGTATGTCGATTAAATTGGAGGAAAAAGGGTTGATGGTTTACGATGCAGGCTGAGGGTTTTTGTGAGCTTTTTGATCGACAGAAAATAGAGAGAAAGAAGGAGAACAAGTCGACTGATGCAGTTTTTTTTGTGGGGGGTTTATTTGTGGTGAGATTTAGGAAAGACTTGGTCCCTTTTATAGCTGTGTTAACTTGGTGATCAAGCACTTGGGTTTAGATTAGGATACAAGCATTTGAGTTTGGCTAGGATTAGTTGTTTTGTGACCAAGTTAATCCCTTTTTTTTTTCCTACTTGGCCGATGCATACACCAAAACATATATCTATTTTATTATTTTTTTTACACGGCATTACTTATTTATTTTTTTATTATATATATATATATATATATATATATATATATATATATTTTATTTATTTATTTTATTATTATTATTATTATTATTATTATTATTAAGGTTATATTTATTTTAATTACATTTTATTTGTTTATTAGACCTTAACTTTTATAAATTTTTACTAAGTTCATATTAGTTCTTATAAATTTTTAATTCATATAAATGTCACATTTATTTTATGACATATTGTTTATATTATTTATTTAGTATTAGGGTTAGGGTTTAATATTCAATATTAAATGCTATTAGGGTTTCGTATTTAATGTATAGGGTTAGGTTTAGGGTTTTAATTAATATTAGGGTTTAAGTATTAATTACTTTATCTATTATACCCGGATAACAACCCTAATGCTAATACACAGGATATGATATTGAAACCCTAAGGGCAGTTTCGTAAATTCAGAAGGGAAAAGTGAGGGTTGTTAAGATATGCGATTGAAATAAGGTATAAGATATGCATGTCCTTGGAAAGCTAGCGAAAAATTAAGAACTTTTCCTTTAGATGTCGAATGGTTTCGATGAACGGATTAGAAGATATAGTCAATTGAATTTTTGATATTATTATTAAAAATGATTATTATTATCGTCGTTATTATCGTCGTTCTAGTTTTTTATCAAACTATTATTATTATTATTATTATTATTATTATTATTATTATTATTATTATTATTATTATTATTATTATTATGTATTATCATTAAAAAATGTATTTTTATTATCAATATTAAAATAATAATTATTGATATTTTATTATCGTCGTTCTAGTAAAAATTAAAATTGATATTTTTATCAATAGAATAATAATAATTATTATTACAAAATAATACAACTTTTACTTATTATTATTATCAATATTATTATATCAAATAAATATGTAACCCAAATAATATAATTACCTTAATAAAATCTATCATAACCTTTTATGATATTAAATGAACTTTATAAATTTTATTACTTAAGATATATAAAAGTATATTTTTAAATAAATTATATTATTTACTCTAATAAAATCTTTTAAAAATATTTAAAAGTATAAACGACGATATTTAAACTATATAATAATCATGTATAAATTTTGAAAAAACATTTTTTTGAGTCAAATTAACTTTTGTTGACTTTTGCATATTAGTCTCGAGCATTAGGATTGTGGTACACTATGACTTAACCTAATATTTTAGAAAAATATTAAGGAAAACATAAAAACATACAATTAATATAGGTTCGTGAATCCGAGGCCAACCTTTCACTTGTTCGATGACGTTATATGTATTTTACTACAAAATACAGTATGGTGAGTTTCATTTGCCTTTTTACCCTTTATATTTTTGGGCTGAGAATACATGCGCAATCTTTTATAAATGTTTTACGAAATAGACACAAGTAATCGAAACTACATTATATGGTTGAATGATCGAAGCCGAATATGCCCCTTTTGCTTGGTAACCTAAGAATTTGGAAACCGATCTCCAAATTGACGCGAATCCTAAAGATAGATCTATTGGGCCTAACGAACCCCATCCAAAGTACCGGATGCTTTAGTACTTCGAATTCATTTATATCATGTCCGAAGGATTTCCCGGAATGATAGGGGATATTCTTATATGCATCTTGTTAATGTCGGTTACCAGGTGTTCAATCCATATGAATGATATTTTTGTCTCTATGCATGGGACGTATATTTATGAGAACTGGAAATGAAATTCTTGTGGTCTATTAAAATAATAAAAATGAATATTTATGATAAAATAATGAACTTACCAACCTTTTGGTTGACACTTTAAAGCATGTTTATTCTCAGGTGTTACAGAAATCTTCCGCTGTGCATTTGCTCATTTTTAAAGATATTACTTGGAGTCTTTCATGGCATATTTCGAAGAACGTTGTATTCGAGTCATTGAGTTTATCACAGATTATTATTAAGTCAAGTTATAGTTGGATAGTGGATATTATGAAATAGCATGCATGTCTGTCAATTTTCGATGTAAAGAGAGTTTATCTTTTAAAAATGAATGCAATGTCTGAAAAATGTATCATATAGAGGTCAAATATCTCGCGATGTAATCAACTATTGAGATTCGTTTATAATGTATATGAACGGGTCCTTTCAAATGACTCCTTAAAATTTAAATGTAATCTAAAATGTTCTAATGCAATAATATGAATGATGATATGCGGACTCCAAAAGCAGCAAAGTCCAAATAACAAATAATCTTTAGCAATCTTCACCTGAGACAAAACATGTTTAAAGTATCAACCAAAAATGGTTGAGTGAACAACATATGTTTATCAATAATAATCAAGTTTTTAGACCACAAGATTTAATTATAAAGTTTAATCAGTTCGGTAGTAGTGCTAGTGTATATGATATCGAAACTAACCATAAGTTACCCTAAACACATCACGTTCGTGTCGTTGAATCATTACTATGTATCCATTGACCAACGGTCATCCGGATAGAGACGTCACTCTCAATAGCGCTACTCACAATAACTAAGCTTGCCAAATTCCAGCAATTAACGATATCATGGTAGGGATTTAGCATGAATCAAAGTATGTTAGCACAGTTTGAACTAATCAAAATAAAGTTTTCATGTACTCGTGTCTAAGTGTAAAACAGTTTGAAAGAAAGCACGTGTCTCACCCCAAATGTTCAAAACAAGTATATAAAGATAGTTAAAAAGTGGGGCTATGAAGTTCACCTTAGTAGCAAGTAGATATTCCACGCAAGTAGTAAGAACGGAGTATGTTATCGGAGATCTCAACCTAGAGATGTAATGTTTAATTAGTTAATGTCTATTAGACATAAGTTTGTTTATTAATATAGTAAACTATATTAACAGTGACCGTTCTCGAGAAAAGTTATATTTATATAAGTGATAATATATTTAGTGTACTTAAGTGTTACTATATAGATAAGTGTATAGGTTATACTAATAATAGTATTATTATTTAATTAATCAACCACTATGTACACTTATCATTATATAATTATACTTATGTGATACATACGGATATATATATATATATATATATATATATATATATATATATATATATATATGAGGTGTAGGTGTTACATATACATAAGTGTATGATGATACACACACACACACACACACACACACACATATATATATATATATATATATATATATATATACTTATTACTTTTTATTATTATGTTTACTAACTTATATAACTTACATAATACACATTCATACATACATACACACGTACATATACATACATATATACTCATACATATATACCTATGTATACAAATGCATATACACAAGCATATACCTACTTATATATATATATACATATATACATATATACATATATATATATATATATATATATATATATATATATATATATATATATATATATATATATATATATATATATATATACGTACATACGTATGCATGCATGCATGCATTATTATCATTATCATTATTCTTTTACTATACATAAAATCATAACTTTTGACATAATCATAGACTAATTATGTTCATTAACCCTAAACCCCTTTACTCATTCTTAACTCATCTTCATAATCTATATCATAATCATTATTATTTACTAATCAACTATTATTATTAGTTAACTTATTAAACAAAACCCTAATCTTTCATTACATCTTTTAATCACAATCTTTATCTATTTAGCCTCATACATAAATCATGATCATAATTTAACCCTACTATTTACAATTTAACCTACTTAGTCTCATTAACATAATAACTTATTATTCTAATTATGATCATGCATCTTTTAACCTTAATCATTCATTATAACATCTACTTAACCTCATAGCTTATTCACTTACATAAAATCATAATCTTTAACTTATCAAACTAGTTTTATGAGCATCATAACTTCCTAATCCTTTAATCATCAATCTTAATAATTATTTATAATACTTTTAATTCAATCATGCTCAACCTTATTAATCATATTCATAACTAGTTCATGATCATACATAATTCATACTTTTAACCTCTTCATTATTCATTATTCATTAACTTAATCTTTTAATCATATTTTTTTTATCCATGAACTTTTAACTTTATTAACTAGTTTTATAATCAATTCATATTACTAACACCATGACCAAGTTTATAATTCATAATCATTATTAATTCATACTATATTTATAATACTTCAAGATCATAATTAAACACAATAACTAAAACATAATTTATAAATATGATTAGCCTTAGGGTTTAGGTATACCTTAGGAGATTAAGAACAAGAGGATGAATGATGATGGATGCGAGACAGAAAAACAGAAACCAGTGCAGCAACAATCGACCCAATTGATGGTCTGTTTGGGTCTTCTTGTTCGACAAAAAAAGCCAGACAGCAGCAGCAACACAGTAGCAACTATGCAGCAACAAGGAAGACTCTTGAGCTGTTTTGAAGGCCACGATCACCAGCAGACAGGCTGCTTTGGTGCTCGATTTGGAGGCTGGATGGTGGCTGTTCCTGGCTCGACAAACACAACAATATAAAGCTGTAAAGAGTGGCGAATGGGGCTGATTAGAAGGTCTGTACAGCAGGCAGAATGTGGCGGAATGCAGGAGGGTTTTGATGAGGTTGTATGTCGATTAAATTGGAGGAAAAAAGGTTGATGGTTTACGATGCAGGCTGAGGGTTTTTGTGAGCTTTTTGATCGACAGAAAATAGAGAGAAAGCAGGAGAACAAGTCGACTGATGCAGTTTTTTTTTGTGGGGTTTATTTGTGGTGAGATTTAGGAAAGACTTGATCCCTTTTATAGCTGTGTTAACTTGGTGATCAAGCACTTGGGTTTAGATTAGGATACAAGCATTTGAGTTTGGCTAGGATTAGTTGTTTTGTGACCAAGTTAATCCCTTTTTTTTTTTTTTCCTACTTGGCCGATGCATACACCAAAACATATATCTATTTTATTATTTTTTTTACACAGCATTACTTATTTATTTTTGTATTTATATATATATATATATATATATATATATATATATATATATATATATATATATATATATATATATATATATATATATATATATATATATATATATATTTTTTATTTATTTATTTTATTATTATTATTATTATTATTATTATTATTATTAAGGTTATATTTATTTTAATTACATTTTATTTATTTATTAGACCTTAACTTTTATAAATTTTTACTAAGTTCATATTAGTTCTTATAAATTTTTAATTCATATAAATGTCACATTTATTTTATGACATATTGTTTATATTATTTATTTAGTATTAGGGTTAGGGTTTAATATTCAATATTAAATGCTATTAGGGTTTCGTATTTAATGTATAGGGTTAGGTTTAGGGTTTTAATTAATATTAGGGTTTAAGTATTAATTACTTTATCTATTATACCCGGATAACAACCCTAATGCTAATACACAGGATATGATATTGAAACCCTAAGGGCAGTTTGGTAAATTCAGAAGGGAAAAGTGAGGGTTGTTAATGTTATACACCACTCACCTCCACCATAAACCCCACAGAAATCTAGATCTGCTCGAATTAATCACCGACTATAGGAATGTCAAACACGCAGGAAGGACACAAATAGGATAACAAGGAAAGGAATGGAAAGAGATCCAGACCACCGGCGGAGAGCCGGTGGCCGGAAGGAACAAGGCGGCGGTTTTTTAAAACTACGGTAAGGTTTCAGTAGAGAGAGTGTTGATAAAAGAACTTTTTACCTATTATAAATTGAATTCCACAATGAAAACTTAAAAATCATCAAAAGGATCATAATGTGAGACTGTATTAGAATCACCTATCGAGATTTAAGAATCATATTCCCAAAGCATATACATATCGAATAATGTTGCTTAGGGTACAATCTTATTGAGACTTGTTTTTACTTTTAAATTTAAAAACCAATTAAAATATAAACATATGAAAATTAGTTATTTATGAGATTTTTTCTGTTTTGATTATCTAGAAGGCGAGTATCTTTTTAACTCATACGTGTAAGTAGTATCCGAAACAATCCGTGTTTTCCTGACCATCCTAAAATTTGAACCTATGACTTCTAATAAGGAGGTCGAGGCCTGATAATTTATATAAATAAAAATATATATGATAATATTTTATAACTAGGAGCAAAAATGTTATACTATGAGTATCAAGTCACTTTTTAGTTCTTAAATCTATACATAATAATACCAATGAATTTGCAAAAATTTAGGCGTACGGACTGAAATGAGCTCATTACTCGGATAAACAAACGACTTCTCTTTTATTATAAGATAAATAAATGATTGTCTACATCTCACTTCAAGATTGAGTATTGTTGTTGTTGTGATCAACAAAAAATTATAATGATGTGCATGTACAAACGATTCATCTAACATTACAAGTTTTTTTGTCTAGGGGCATTTAACAAACAATTTTTTTGTGCAAAACAAACAAACAATAATAAGAAACAATATGAGTAACATTTTCATTATATGCCACAAAGTGAATTTCATTACAACTAACAAAATCCAACGGAACTTTTTATAAATATAGAGATATAGATAGTCTACCTTTATATTATTTCTCTTAATTCTTTCTTATCCAAAACGGATCAAAAAGAAGATAGAGAAATAACATAAAAGGTAATGTAATAATAACATTAACGGTAAGTATAACATAAAAACGATTACAATTAAATCATCAGTACAACTTAATTAAAATAAGAAAGCAAAAATGAGTGCAAATAGAGATGCGATAAAGGTGGGGACAAATACACTTGTGGCATCAGAAGTTGGAGCCGGTGCTGGAGCTTGAGCCTCCGAAACTGCAGACATAGCGATCAGCATCACGGTCATTATGGCAAAAAGGTTGGTAATTTTCATTGGTGCCATAATATAAAAGCTATGCAATTTAATTCTCAAACAAAAATAATTGTGAGAGAATGCAATTGCAAAAGCAGAGTTTGTGAGGAATACAAATCTTTGCTTCTTGATGTATATATAGGGAAAGAATTTTAGTACGAGTATTTCTCAAAAGACATGGGTCCGAGTAACAATAAAAAAATCGCTTTCCGCTGCCCGTGCCTAGTGCCAAGACAGCTATTGGTAATATTATTTTAATGAGGGGTAGTATTGTAATTTTATGTAGATATAAATACACGGATAGTCTATGTGGTTCGCACGATCTTGCATTTTATTTTATTTTATTTATTTACTTATTTTTTTTGCAAGGACAGTCACGGAGGTGTGTAAATCTTGCAAGTTTAGTCACTCCGTCTAACGACTAG
Source organism: Rutidosis leptorrhynchoides (assembly GCF_046630445.1). Classification (NCBI taxonomy): domain Eukaryota; kingdom Viridiplantae; phylum Streptophyta; class Magnoliopsida; order Asterales; family Asteraceae; genus Rutidosis; species Rutidosis leptorrhynchoides. Next base: position 311,629,230 of record NC_092338.1, on the reverse strand, counting down.
TAAAATTTTTCGTTAAATTGTGTCATGTGCCATACATGATACATGTGAGGGTATCTCAGTCCTTTTACTTCTCTTTTTAGCTCTTATTTCTAACTTTATCATCATCTTCATCTTCCCTTTCATCTATAATAACAAAACTCTAATCAAATTAAATTCCATATAACCATCCAGGCCTAGCCTGGGTGGCCACCAACACTTCCCATGAAGGTAGAGGTCTCGGGTTCAACTCCAAGGGGTGCCCGCATTTAATGACCAAAGCTGGAGGATGCTTTACCCGGTAGCGGTGGAGGGTTGGCTTGCCGTTTACCCGGGGTTTACCTGCGGTGGGGGGCCAATGTGCTCTGTCCCATAGTGGGGTTCCTCGTAAAAAAAAAAAAAAAAAAAAAATTCCATATTAAGCTTACTTATTAATAAGAGAGGTCAGGGGTTCGACCCTTGTCTTCTAAGAAGTCCCTAAGGAGGTTCTACCGACCCATATTCAGGATCTACGTAAGACCGCCTGCCCTTCTGAATGGTTTGAGGTTCGGATTCATCTAATATGGTTCGGGTTTCCTACTCAAAATCGTATGCGTGCGTGGCAAATGGTTGTAAAGGTGATTTCACTATGGGGTGAAAGGTTTACAAAGAAATGATTATGCATGTTTAACTTTATTTACGTATATACGACTACATCAAATGTAAGAAACACAGGGCCGGTCCTGAGAATTCGGATGCCCTGTACGAAATGGTCGAAAGTATGCCCCCTATCAAAAATTTGAATAACACAATACGATGTTTTTAAGGTTTTGAAGCTTAATCAAGCTAACCGACTCATCCATATGTCAATCTTTTCTGAATAGATAAAATGTTACAACATAATTTGCAAAGATAAACAATGAATGCATGTTACAGCTTATGAATCCCTAAAATGATGTCTATGTGCATATCTTGATGTAGAAAATTTAATTTTTTTTAATCATAATCATAATCTACATTAGATGAAAGTCTAATTTCGATACTTAACATTGCTATTCAAAAATTCCTTGTAAATATTGAGTAAATTCTTCTTGTTGTCTTTTTCTTTATCTATTTTAAGCGGTACATGGTTTATACAAGAAGGCATAATTGTTTCATTCATCAACAAATATTAGTATAAACAAATAAATAATTCTAACAAAAATTACTCAAATAAACAAGTTACACAAAATAAAGAAAGTTCAAGTAGTCAAATTAAAGAAAGAAAGACGAAGCATGAAAACAGAAAAAATAATAATAATAATAATAATAATAATAATAATAATAATAATAATATAATAATAATAATAATAATAATAATAATAATAATAATAATAATAATAATAATAATAATAATAATAATAATAATGATGATGATGATGATGATGATGATGATTTAGATATAGGAAATAAATAAATAAAAAGAAAAAGGTAAGAAAACACCTTTAAAGATGTGGTTATAGGCAAGGACACGTTTCCTTGTTGACTATCTGACATTCTGACTCGGATACATACAAGTTTTTTGCTTCTTCAACAATCAACACTTATTATCCTTGGTTCATCAATGGCGGAAAAAAAAACAAAAAACAGAGCGACCGCAATCCACAAAAGAAAAAGAATCATATAAATATCTCGATCGAGACTGAGGAGACGACGTTTGAGCAGAATACCAAATATTAATAACTCGCTAGCTGTAATTTTGGGCCCCTAAAATACATGGGCCCTGTACAAATGTACACTTTGTAACCCCATTGGGCCGGCCCTGAAGAAACATATAATTTTACAGAGAAATTCGTAATTGTACATTGTTCTTAAGTTTTATAAGTAGATCTTAGAGGAAACGTTACAAATTTATCCTACTCACTTACAAAGTCACACACAATACACGTATCTGGTATGTTGTGACGGTGAAATTTGGACCATGACCGTGAAATTTTCATGTTATGATCGAGATTAATAACCACGACCGCACAATGCACATCACATTTTGTGTGTTGGACCGGGTATCATGTGTGGGATCGTGAGGTTCACGACCTTACATATCATCTATTATCGCATAGTTATAAATGCACATTTTGTTGCTCAATCAGCATTATCAATTATCAACTGTATCTAGAATCTAGGTCTTGTTCATGTTCGTTAAATTAGCAATACCAATAAAATGTACTACGATTTAAAAGCAACATCGAACAATCTAGTAGAGAAGGGATATGAATTACTTCAGCAATTACCTCATTGGAAACACTGACTCGTGATGCCAGAAGTTCCTCTAGAGTCTTTTGTCTCTCCGAAATTTCAATTCTGGACAAGTCACGAGATTCAAGATTGTTGATAATCTTCATCTCTACAAAAAACATAATAAACAACACAAGAGGTACGCACAAAAATAGAGCACAAAGAAAGAGTTACATAAAAATCCTACAAATATACAAGGTGTAGTCCTACCAAAACCTCCAATGCTAATTATTGGAACTTTATCAGAAGACGACCACTCATTACTCATACCGGCCAGCACAACGATGGAGAGAGGAAGCCATATCATGAGAAAAGGAAGTGTCGACCTTATGGTCAAATGTAAACTAACTATGATGGCTAGAACGAACGTGGTTCATAGAATTAAAAAGTTTAATATGTGGTACGATTTTACAACTATTAAGATACATCTCAAAAAGAATAAATCTTTTGATGCCGCAAGGAAGTGCTTTCTAGATGCAATCTCCTGGTCTTTCGCTCGCTATTTGAATGTCCGGACCAGTAGAAATGTACGAAAGGTGATGAATTTGGCGCAACACATTCAAAAGTAAAGGAGAAACAAGAACATAACACGGAGATTTCCAAAAGTAAAATGGAGTTGGTAGAGAGTAAATTTTTTTTCCAGAGGATTGTTTGCTCTATCGTCGGGAGATGGAACCACTTATTTAAACACAAAGATTAGTAAACGAATACAAAAGGGAACCTAATATGTCTTACATCATATTCAATGGAATAGTATTTACATCCTTCATTCATATCTACGGTGGCAGCTTCATCAGTCATGATAAAATATACAAGAATTACAGAGAAAAAAAGTAAATGAAGAACACTGTGACGACCCGGAAATTTTCGACCAAATTTAAACTTAATCTTTATATGTTTCCGACACGATAAGCAAAGCCTATTAAACTGAGTCTCAAAATTTTTGAACTGTTTCATGAATTCATTTAACCTCGACAATTTTCGACGATTCACGAACAAATGTTGTAAATAAATATATACATATATATAAATGTAAGTATATGTAATAGTTTGAAATTATAAAATATAATTTAAGCATTAGAATTAAATACGTAAAATATGATATAAAATAATTAATAGAATAGTTAAGTTACTATTAAAATGAATATCTATAAATATATATATGTATGCTGTTATATATATGTTATATAACTATTAAATATTACATAATTAATAAATGGTAATATTAAAGGTAATTAAAAGTTAAATGATAAATGTTATATTAATATTATTGATATTACTACTTTCATCACCAATATAAATACCAATGTAAATACTAATATTAATATTAAGATCAGTATTATTCATATTATTATTATGAAATCCAATACATATATTTTGTTATAGTATTATTATTTTTATAATTATTACCATTAATTCTATTATTATTAGTATTTTTATGTATTATTATTAATAATATAATATTAATTATTAATATCAATAGAATATATATATATATATATATATATATATATATATATATATATATATATATATATATATATATATATATATATATATATATATATATATATATATATATATATATATATATATATATATATATATATATATATGGATGATTCAATTAGTTGTACATCACCATCTAAGTCTTTACTCTTGTCTTTAATCTGGAATACAGGTTTAATCGATTCAATATACATACAAAATAGTTAAAGATATTCATCTGCTTTATTTATTCTTTTGATTGAAATTAGGAGTACTTCCTGTCTAAAATTTGTTACCTATCTCAATCAGCTTTATTTTTTTTTCCTTGTTTGTTTTGCTACCAATCGATACTTCTTGTCTACACCCATTTTTCTATATAGTCTGACATCGTCTATTGATAACGAATAATTCAGCTTCCCCATTTTCAATTACAATTACAATGACCACTTAGCCTGATGGAAATAAAAAAAAAAGAAGAAGAAGAACTCAGCTTGTTCATCTGTCGCGTTAATTTTTTTTAAACCCAAATACCAATCATTTATCACAATTTGGAAATACAAAAGTGTTAGGAACTACCTAATTATACTATCTGTAAGATTTCAAGTCCAAATTTCTTCTTTTGATTTCAAATTTCAAAGTCAAAGTTTAAAAACTAAAAAGTCAACTTTTGTGTTCATCAAGAAATTCGAAATTGTTTTAATGTTTTAAGTTCAATTGATGAATCCAACAGTTTCTAAGATTGATTTACAATGTATTTCGTGTTATAACCTTTGTCTAATACGACCTCAAAAACGAAATCATTTTTTTCTTCTCTTCTTCAAACAGCGACGAGCATCTTTTAATTTTTTTTTTCTTCAAACCAAATAATCATAAATGAATGGTTCTGTGTTGGATTTAAATCTTATAATCAACATAAATAATTGTTGTTAGAAGGGATTGATCCCTGGGTCATTTGGGTTTTAATCTAAGTGAAGAAGATGATGAATATAAACAGAAAACTAAAAATGGTTTAAATATATACGGGTCTGGAATTTTTTCAGAAATGCAAGAACGGATGGATGGTTAAGGGGGCTAGCGAGTTAACGTGAGGTCGCGGGTTCGAGTCCCGTTTGGTGCTTCTTTTTTTTAGGGTATACCTTTCCTTCTCATTTCCATTATAATTATTATCATTATTGTTATTATTTTTATGATTATTATTATTATTATTATTGTTATGTTATTAGTATTGTTATTGTTATCATTAGTTATTATTATTACTACAAGTATTATAATAATTATTATTAGTAATACTAAAAATATGTGTTAGACAATATTATTATGAATATAATTACAATTATAAATAATATTAATATTATTATTATTTTGTTACCAAGTAACATCATTAAATATCATTAGTGTTATTATTATTAGTATTAGCAATATTGATATAAGTATTATTATGATTAGGATATTAATAATTATTATCATAGTCATAGTTATAACTATGATTATTATTATTATTATTATTATTATTATTATTATTCTTATTATTATTATTATTATTATTATTATTATTATTATCAAAATAAGTATTATTAAGAAATATGATTATCATTAATAATGAAATTTCTATTACTATTATTATAACTATCAGTATTAACAAAATCATTATAAGTATTATTGTTAATAAAGTTATTATCAATATTAGTAAATCAATGTTATTATCAAAACTATATTTTTAAAATAAATGAATATTTTGGGTATAAAATATACTTATTACATATATTATAATTATATTAATATTACTTATTACATATATTATAATTATATTAATATTTTACATAACTATATATATAAAACCTATTAATATTATTTATATAAATACTTGCATATAACCAAACTATTGATTTTTAAATATAATCCTAGACAATTATATATACAAATATGGATATATTAATATAACGATATAAATATTAATCATTTTGAATATATACACAAATTAAATATTTATAATATATAAATTAAGATATAATAAACAATTTGTTCAGTTACGATTGTGTGTATTAATATTTATACAAATGATATAGGTTCGTGAATCCGAGACCAACCCTACACTTGTTAAATGTCGTCATATGTATTTTTACGACAAAATAAAGTATGGTGAGTTTCATTTGCTCCCTTTTTAATTGCTTTTGCAATATATATTTTTGGGCTGAGAATACATGCGCTGCTTTTATGTTTGACGAAATAGACATAAGTACTTAAAATATATTCTACGATGAGTTGTACCACCTTGCATATCTTCCCTAATAGCTTGGTAACTAATATTTACATGTTGGAAGAACATGTAAGCGCGAATCCTATTGATAGATCTATCGGGTTTGACAACCCCAACTGGGCTAGTCGCTCTAGTATCGTAAACGGTTGCATAGTACTTCATTTTTAATACACTTGGTACAGTGTAGGGAGATTTCATAATAAAGGGAATATGCCACATTAATGGTTAAGTATGGTTATCGAAGCGCTCAACAACTTATAGAATACTTTTATACACTTGCGAGTGTACATATATTTATAAACGGAAATCTTGTGGACTATTAATATATTGAAATGATTGTTATGATAAACCTATGAACTCACCAACCTTTTGATTGACACTTTTAAGCATGTTTATTCTCAGGTATGAAAGAAATCTTCCGCTGTGCATTTGCTCATATTACATGGAGTCGTTCATGGCATATTTAAGTCAGTACCTCGCAATGGAACCAAATGTTGAAGACTTCGTCCAGGAGGATTAGGACGGGTCATCACATGTGGTATCAGAGCAGTGGTCTTAGCGAACCAGGTCTTGCATTAGTGTGTCTAACTGATAGTCGTTAGGGTGCATTAGTGAGTCTGGACTTCGACCTTAGCTGCATATTATAAGTATTGTTTATCATTCCTAGTGGAAAATTACCTGCTTATCAATCCTAAGTCTAGACATGACTTCCTGCACTTATTGCATAGATAGTTTATAGATAAATTTATATCCTAGCGTATCTGTTATTATAAACTTTGCCTAACAGTTTCCGAAAGTTCCTCCGTAGTCTACGGGATCTTCTATATTATATATAGATATTCTATGTAATTAGAATACCACTCGATAGCCGAAAAATCATTTCATATCGAAAAATCCTTTATTCAATCGTACGAAATGGAACTCGTCACTAGTTCAATTTCTTCGGAACCCAACAGCTATTCCGACATGGATGTTTACCTAAGCTCCGGAAGCAGCGTCACCGGAATGAATCAACCAATCAGCCATCCCCAATTCATTTGATGGGTTCGTAGCCTACTTAATCAATGGAGACACGAAGAAGGCGATCCTTTCCATCAACCGAATTCACCTCTTGGCGAAGAACCTGAAGCACTTACTGGCAAACCTATCCAAAACACCATTTTTATCCTCGTCTCCAGGGTAGCTCGTCACAATTATCTTCTATCTAAAATTCTAAACCCTATTCATCCGCTCGTTCTGACCGACAATCATCCAGGAATAATAGAAGAAACTAATGAACTTCGCGCTCGAGTAATCAATTTGGAGAATATGGTGCAAAACTTAACAGCTTCAGCAATATGACCGGCACCCACAGTACCATCAATAACAGCACCAATATCATCAACAATCTATGCCTCAACATCTCATTCTGTACCTCGAGTATAATCATCGTTCTACGTACCGTTCTACATCAATTGTCTTCGTTCTTCATGGCGATTATGTAATCTCTAATGTTTTAGAGATTATATATTCTTGTTCTAACGATAAATCAAATGAGTCTAATATCATATTGACTCATTAAATCCATGATTACATCTGAAGAAAATATATGTATATATGTTTTCATAAAGGTTGTAATTAAAAATTCTTTCGTATAAACTGTTAATGGTGAAAATATTTTAACGGGTAGGTAATACCCGAGGAATATTTAGATTTCACATTAATATGTTACCCTGTACATCCTTCGAATCTGATTCAACAGTCATTTACTATCCTACTTACATCCACAAATATACGAATCCGTTCACCACAGAATAACCATTTTCATTCAATTTCATATTTGGATTTTGATCTATTAGAATCCAACAAATGGCATAATGAAGAAAATATTGGACAAAATAAAATTTGTTAGAAACAAACAATTTAACTATGAGAAGAATTTTGTTAAGAATCCACGTTAACTGTTCCTAGCTAACTGTTCCAAGCTAACTGATTACATTTTATTTATCGCTATTTATTTATCGCAATTTATATTCTCGCAATTTTATTTATCGTCATTTAATTTCTGTTATTTATTTTACGCACTTTAAATATCGGGACACGTATACAAGGTTTTGACATATCATATCGATGCATCTATATATATTATTTGGAATAACCATAGACACTCTATATGCCGTAATGTACGAGTTCGCTATACAGGGTTGAGGTTGATTCTACAATAATATATATACTTTGAGTTGTGATCGAGTCTGAGACATGTACACGGGTCACGATACATATTAATTAATTTGAATATTATATATTAAGCTATATATGAATTATTGGATTGTTAACTGTGGACTATCAACTGTGGACTACTAACATTGGACAATTAAAATGAATTAAAATACTGATTATAACATATGAAACTAAACAATTCTTCAAGTTTGCCACTTAATTTCATCTTAAACATCCTTTGTATCTTGACGATCACAATCAGCGTTTAATCATCTAAAAACCTTCGATATTCTTGAAAACCCTCGGTTTGATAACCGATGATCCAGATCCGTTAACTTTAAAAATGCTAACGAAGCAGCATGTTGTAGATAGCCCTAATGGCCAAAAGTTGATGATAAAGAATGGAACGCTCGATAGAAAAATTGGTACTGAAGAACGGATTGAGAAAACTATGAAGGAGATCAAGGACAAATACAAGGATCAAACTCTGTATTCAAAGAACCCAGATAATTCTGAATCCGATGAAATCTTTAGAGAATATCTTGCTTTGAACTCATGTTAAAATCTTGCGAAATTTTTTTTCCTTCATCAACTTTCGAACTCAGAAATTCCAAAATATCATCATAAATATCCTCGATATTTCTGAGGATATTTTCATAAGTATTCTTGTCCAAAATTATATACCTCTTCGTGCTTTCTGTATTCCATTATATTGGAAACTTCTGTAAAATATAAGTATAAACTATGAATGAATTGTGGAGAAGTGTAGGAATTGAAGCATGTGTTAGTATAATATAATGACGCTTGGCCAACGTGATTATATTACAGTAAGTCATGCTGAGTTTCTAATGAAACGTGATGATGGTTCACAGTAGATCATATCATCATCATGTGTCATGTTACATGACTCGTTCATTCTACTTCACCTCTGAACATATCAAGAAAATATATTCTTGATAGTTCCATTCTCAGTGATTCTGGTAATTTAATCAATCTAATCGTGAGAATACGTTCCATCGTGCTTAGAACATTATAATCATTCGAAACTCTATATCTACGAATTCTGGATCATTATTCGCTTTACTTAAAGTCGGGAAGAGAAAAAAAAAGTACAAAACTCCAAAATATAAGGGAGAATATAAAGCCCAATAACAACAGGAATTACAAACCGTGTATATCAATGTTTATCGCAACATAAAGACACGGGAGAATTAAAAAAATTATAACCCCAAGGGCGAAGTAGAAGAAAACAGATTCCTCCGGTGGTAATTGGAAAAGGAGAATGATTGTTACGATAGTAAGGATAAGAACAAGAATCAGAACTGGATTAAGCATTTTCACAATCTTTTGAATTTAGAAATTGAGTATAGAAGTGGCGAAAACTAATGGAACGGAAAAGGTAAATTTATACTGGAAATACCAGACGTAGTAATCGGGACAGATCATCGCAATTAATTAAAGAGATCCTAATTTCCTTAAATCTTGAAGAATCAGATCTTATAAATTTCCAAGATTTTCTTTTAAATCCCCTGAATTCCGGAAATCAACCATATCTACATCAAGAGCTTTAACGGAACACGATGTACTCATCTTACTCTTTTGTGATAACTTCATTCGTACCCTTCGGATAATCGAATTTATTTATCCTTATTACTCAATGGTAATAAAACTCTATTTATCAGCTCATATGAGTCATGAAAACATTTTTATTGTTAGCCATGACCACCTCACTCAAATTTCGGGACGAAATTTCTTTAACGGGTAGGTACTGTGACGACCCGGAAATTTCCGACCAAATTTAAACTTAATCTTTATATGTTTTCGATACGATAAGCAAAGCCTATTAAACTGAGTCTCAAAATTTTTGAACTGTTTCATGAATTCATTTAACCTCCACAATTTCCGACGATTCACGAACAAATGTTGTAAATAAATATATACATATATATATATATATATATATATATATATATATATATATATATATATATATATATATATATATATATATATATATATATATAAATGTAAGTATATGTAATAGTTTGAAATTATAAAATATAATTTAAGCATTAGAATTAAATACGTAAAATATGATACAAAATAATTAATAGAATAGTTAAGTTACTATTAAAATGAATATCTATAAATATATATATATATATATATATATATATATATATATATATATATATATATATATATATATATATATATATATATATATATATATATGTTATATAACTATTAAATATTACATAATTAATAAATGGTAATATTAAAGGTAATTAAAAGTTAAATTATAAATGTTATATTAATATTATTGATATTACTACTTTCATCACCAATATAAATACCAATGTAAATACTAATATTAATATTAAGATCAGTATTATTCATATTATTGTTATCAAATCTTTATACATATAATTTGTTATAGTATTATTATTTTTATAATTATTATCATTAATTCTATTATTATTAGTATTTTTTATGTATTATTATTAATAATATTAATTATTAATATCAATAGAATATATATCAATAGAATATATATATATATATATATATATATATATATATATATATATATATATATATATATATATATATATATATATATATATATATATATATATGGATGATTCAATTAGTTGTACATCACCATCTAAGTCTTTACTCTTGTCTTTAATCTGGAATACAGGTTTAATCGATTAAATATACATACAAAATAGTTAAAGATATTCATCTGCTTTATTTATTCTTTTGATTGAAATTAGGAGTACTTCCTGTTTAAAATTTGTTACCTATCTCAATCTGCTTTATTTTTTTTTATTTTTTTTACTTGTTTGTTTTGCTACCAATCGATACTTCTTGTCTACACCCATTTTTCTATATAGTCTGACATCGCCAATTGATAACGAATAATTCAGCTTCCCCATTTTCAATTACAATTACAATCACCACTTAGTCTGATGGAAATAAAAAAAAAAGAAAAGAAGAAGAACTCTGCTTGTTCATCTGTCGCGTTAATTTTTTTTTTTTAAAACCCAAATATGAATCATTTATCACAATTTGGAAATACAGAAGTGTTAGGAACTACCTAATTATACTATCTGTAAGATTTCAAGTCCAAATTCCTTCTTTTGATTTCAAATTTCAAAGTCAAAGTTTAAAAACTAAAAAGTCAACTTTTGTGTTCATCAAGAAATTCGAAATTGTTTTAATGTTTTAAGTTCAATTGATGAATCCAACAGTTTCTAAGATTGATTTACAATGTATTTCATGTTATAACCTTTGTCTAATACGACCTCAAAAACGAAATCATTTTTTTCTTCTCTTCTTCAAACAGCGACGAGCATCTTTTAAATTTTTTTTTCCTTCAAACCAAATAATCATAAATGAATGGTTCTGTGTTGGATTTAAATCTTATAATCAACGTAAATAATTATTGTTAGAAGGGATTGATCCCTGGGTCGTTTGGGTTTTAATCTAAGTGAAGAAGATGATGAATATAAACAGAAAACTAAGAATGGTTTAAATATATACGGGTCTGGAATTATTTCAGAAATGCAAGAACGGATGGATGGTTAAGGGGGCTTGCGAGTTAACGTGAGGTCGCGGGTTCGAGTCCCGTTTGGTGCTTTTTTTTTAGGGTATACCTTTCCTTCTCATTTCCATTATAAGTATTATCATTATTGTTATTATTTTTATGATTATTATTATTATTATTGTTATTAGTATTGTTATTGTTATCATTAGTTATTATTATTACTACAAGTATTATAATTATTATTATTAGTAATACTAAAAATATGTGTTAGTCAATATTATTATGAATATAATTACAATTATAAATAATATTAATATTATTATTATTTTGTTACCAACTAACATCATTAAATATTATTAGTGTTATTATTATTATTATTAGTATTAGCAATATTGATATAAGTATTATTATGATTAGGATATTAATAATTATTATCATAGCCATAGTTACAACTAGGATTATTATTATTATTATTATTATTATTATTATTATTATTATTATTATTATTATTATTATTATTATTATTATTATTATTACTAATATTATTTTCAAAATAAGTATTATTAAGAAATATGATTATCATTAATAATGAGATTTCTATTACTATTATTATAACTATCAGCATTAACAAAATCATTATAAGTATTATTGTTAATAAAGTTATTATCAATATTAGTAAATCATTGTTATTATCAAAACTATCTTTTTAAAATAAATGAATATTTTGGGCATAAAATATACTTATTACATATATTATAATTATATTAATATTTTACATAACTATATATATAAAACCTATTAATATTATTTATATAAATACTTGCATATAACCAAACTATTGATTTTTAAATATAATCCTAAACAATTATATATACAAATATAGATATATTAATATAACGATATAAATATTAATCATTTTGAATATATACACAAATTAAACATATATAATATATAAATTAAGATATAATAAACAATTTGTTCAGTTACGATTGTGTGTATTAATATTTATACAAATGATATAGGTTCGTGAATCCGAGGCCAACCCTACACTTGTTAAATGTCGTCATATGTATTTTTACGACAAAATACAGTATGGTGAGTTTCATTTGCTCCCCTTTTAATTGTTTTTGCAATATATAATTTTGGGCTGAGAATACATGCGCTGCTTTTATGTTTGATGAAATAGACACAAGTACTTAAAATATATTCTACGTTGAGTTATACCACCTTGCATATCTTCCCTAATAGCTTGGTAACTAATATTTACATGTTGGAAGAACATGTAAGCGCGAATCCTATTGATAGATCTATCGGGTTTGACAACCCCAATCAGGCTAGTCACTCTAGTATCGTAAACGGTTGCATAGTACTTCGTTTTTACTACACTTGGTACAGTGTTGGGAGATTTCATAATAAAGGGAATATGCCACATTAATGGTTAAGTATGGTTACCGAAGTGCTCAACAACTTATAGAATACTTTTATACACTTGCGAGTGTACATATATTTATAAACGAAAATCTTGTGGACTATTAATATATTGAAATGATTGTTATGATAAACCTATGAACTCACCAACCTTTTGGTTGACACTTTTAAGCATGTTTATTCTTAGGTATGAAAGAAATCTTCCGCTGTGCATTTGCTCATATTACATGGAGTCATTCATGGCATATTTAAGTCAGTACCTAGCAATGGAACCAAATGTTGAAGACTTCGTCCAGGAGGATTAGGACGGGTCATCACAAACACTAACCTTTAGCAATAAAGATACGTGAAGAAATCTAACGATTGAGTAAAAAGCTATGAAAAATAAAAAATAGGTGAAAATTTGTAAAACATCTGTAAAAATATGTATCGAAAAAGATATGGGAAAAATTTATAGGTACAGTTAAAAAGAAGGGAACAGTAAAATGAGGACACATGTATGGTAAATATAAAAGGAGCTTTTAGATGATTTTTCAAAATTTGGAAAGGGTAAAAAGTGAAAAGATCGTTTTCAACATGTCTAATCACTCTTCATAAAAAAACTATGTGTGTCTCTTTGCTAAACAAGAAAGAAGACAGAAAAATCGTTGTATTTTTTAGAGTTTAATAATTAAATTTGTGCAGTGTAATCAGTAAACTGTGAGGACTTAATGATGAACTATATGATTTACACCTATAAATAAAGACATAATTGCTTTTGAAGAATGGAAGACATATCTGAAAGACTTAAGAAATTAAATAAAAGTCATTTTTAGCAATATTACATCTAGCGCCATCCGACAAGTAATATCAATTAAGTATCAATCTGGTCGCCCAACATCTAACATAAGCCTTACAGGCAGCGCTAAGCACTTAAGCCCTATAAATCAAGATATTAAACATATGCCATGTCAGCATACATGTGGCAAGTCAGTTACTCACTTTTCGAAGATCAACCAATGATAGCGTGACACATGTCTCTGAAAATTACCTAGCTCCTAGATGTCTATAAATAGGGCACATGAGCCATCACTTTTCAGACACATGTCGAAGATTTTAATAGGAGCGATCTAGAGAATGTCACTTTTGTAACAGTCAGAACCTCGTCTGTATACGATGTACGCCTTCCTTAAATTTAAATGATATTGTAAGTAACTAGAGGGGGGGAGGGTTGAATAGTTACTTAATACGATTTTTAAAACTTTTTCGATGATCAACAACATTTGAACAATCCTTGATCCCTTTAATTAACTAAAACCAATGTGTGACGTGTTTATTTTTGTAATAATGCGGAATATAAAGTAAAGAACATAAACACAAAGATTTATAGTAGTTCGGGTGGATGTTAACTAATCCACCTTAATCCACTCCCCAATTCACTAATCGGAGTTTTGCTTTACTAAGCACCTTTCTCTAAATCTGGTGGAGATCCGATTTACAAGCCTTGTACTTCTTCTTAGACAACAAACCTGTTGAGTCCCCAAAATGATAAGGATTTAATTATGACTGATGTTTTAGCAGAGTAGTATATAAAATAGCTTATATTTTTACAGGAAATACTATTAAATACGATACAATTTTACACAAGATATTTATTTATTTAGAGAATGGATATACTTAAATCTTGCTACAACACTTATAGGTAGTGTACCTAATCGTACAGTAGTGTAGTTTTTAGTAAGTCCGGTTCGTTCCACAGGGAATCTTTTTAAACAAAGCTTAACACTATATTAGTTTACTTTTATAAAAATACAAATATATATACAAATAATATTATTATTATAAAAGGGGGTTTTTACCGTTTAATGACCGGTTTGTCGATTTTAAAACTTTAGTCGCAGTTAAAACCAAATGTAAAATATTAAAAATAAATACAAGACTTAAATTAAAGCGTAAAGTAAATAACGATAATGAAATTGCTAATAATAAAAGTGCGATAAAATAAACTTGCGATAATTAAAAAATACGATAATTAAAAGTGCAAATAAATAAAATAACAATAAAAATGCGATAATTAGAAGTACAATTAAATATAAAATAAAGGAAATTAAATATGAAATAAAAGAATTATGCTTATTTAAACTTCCGTAATTATGATGTTTGACGTGTTGATTTTAGTTTTATGCCCATGGGTTAATTGTCCTTTGTCCTGGATTATTTAATATGTCCGTCTGGTTTTTATCCATAACAGTCCATCAGTCATAAATATAAAGTGCGAGTGTCATCGTCAAATTATCCTTATACCCGAAGTTAAATATTCCAACTAATTGGGGACTTAAACTGTAACAAGATTTTAATACTTTGTTTAATAATTACACCAGGATGTCGACTGAGTGTAACCCAAGGTTTTAATATTTTGTTATCAATTATACCAAGTGTCCTTGTACATAATTTCACCCCTGTTTTAATTATTCTAGTGGCTATTAATCCATTCCCGTGTCCGGTTAAATGAACGATTATTCGTACATATAAATACCCCGCCCATCGTGTCCGATCGAGTGTATATGGTAATTTATAGGGACGCCCAATTGTAAATCTTTATATTAACATTAACAAACTATCATTTAGTTAAACAAATATAAAGCCCATTAATAGCCCATAGTCTAATTTCCACAAGTGTCGTTCTTTTGTCCAAACCCCAATTATGGTACAAAGCCCAATTACCCAATTTTAGTAATTAGCCCAACATCATGATTACTTCGGATTAAATAAGCATAATAATAACTTAGCTACGAGACATTAAATTAAAAAGGTTGAACATAACTTACAATGATTAAAAATAGCGTAGTTTTACACGGACAGAATTTCGACTTACACCCTTACAACATTTGCTAACATACCCTTATTATTAGGATTTAAAATTAAAATTAAAATTAAAATTAAAATATATATATATTTTTACGTATATATTGAGAGAGAGATAGATATATGTTATCAAAAATGATCAGAATTCGGTTGGCTTTATAGGGAGTTTCAAACTTTGGGTCTCCGCGACTCGCGGCCCATTTTGCCTTCAAACTCCGCGAGTCGCGGAGTTTGTAAATACAGCTCACCAGCTTTTGGCTCTTTGTTTGCCGACGATTTATTTTATAAATATAATATATATATAATTAATATAATTAATTATATATTATATTATATTTATATATATAATTAACTTGTAATTTTTAGTCCGTTGCGTCGAGCGTTGAGAGTTGAGAGTTGACTCTGGTCCCGGTTCCGGATTTTCGAACGCCCTTGCGTACAATTTAATATCTTGTACTTTGCGTTTTGAATCTTGTACTCTTGTAATTTCGAGACGTTTCTTATCAATAATTGGAACCTCTTTGATTGTCTTTTGTACTTTTGAGCTTTTTGGTCATTTGCGTCTTCAATTCGTCAAATCTGTCTTTTGTCTTAACCTTTTATTATTTAAACGAATATCACTTGTAAATAGAACAATTGCAACTAAAAGCTTGTCTTTCTTGAGGAATAATGCTATGAAATATATGTTCGTTTTTAGCATTATCAAATATTCCCACACTTGAGCGTTGCTTGTCCTCAAGCAATATCGTCTTGAAATACTAGAATCACTTCTTTATTCTTCACACTTTGTACATCAGTGATTTCTATACGGTGGTATAAACAATGGTAGTAACGATATGGTTTACAGTCCCACATGACTATAAAAATTTAGATCCATTAAGGAAATTGGATCTTTATGAAAACATTTGATCTTTTGAAAATTAAATCTAGTTTTTACCCTAGATAAGTTTTCCGGAATAACCCTTTACCGGTGTTTGCAAAATATTTTTGTGGGTTTGGTGGGTTTCAGATTTGAAAATTTTAGCTCAAAACTTATGGTTTTGTGTCACTCACTTGCTAACCTTGTATTTGGAAAGCAACACGTCCAGTTTACTTGTCCCGTATATTACCTTTCGGTAAACTACCGTCCGGTTGTAAAGGAAAGCGTTGAACAAGCAACTGTTAAGGCAATGTCTAATGACATGCATTTGATTATGGTCTATAACGTGTCGGACGCAATTACTATCCTTGGTAGGAGCAATAGTAAAGCTCACCCTTATAATTTTTCGGTCTGGCACAAGGTCCTGTCTTTGACCATGCTATGCAACCACCGTTCTTACGGTTGACACCCGATTTAGTTCAGGTGACCTAATGAATTCCAGGTGAATTCCTAGGATTTTACGTTCAATGGTAATGAACGCATTGAAAATAGGGTTTTCAGAAAACAAATCGGTTTGTAATTTTGATCAAAATATTTTCTCGTTCAAGCTCGAGTTTAGATATCATTGAATTCCATGAGTTTGTAATTCTCAATCTTTAAGGTCAATCTCAAGGATTGAGTAATATCAGGCTTAAAAGCTGATTTTTGATCTTTTAAGGAGATTATCCTTTCTGGGGATCTGATTTATTAGTCTTATCCAGCTAATTTGCATGGTGCCCCCCCATTTTACGAGATAAATCCTTCTCATGGTTAGGATAAATCTGACCACTTGGCGACCCTGTTTAATGCTGAGGTCCGTGGATTTCCTGCTGATTTTAGTGATGACTTTTCTGGATTTTTTGTCAACCTACAGCTGGTCTGGACGACAACTTCCTGACTTAAATCAAGAAGCGCGTGTCTTTTTCGGAAGACTTTACTTCCTTTTAATGATGGAATTGATTCATCGTGTAGATCCATCTCTTCTTTTCTTTCATCGGGTAAAATAGTTTAGTTTAGTCCAAAGCAAAAGTATTTTCAGTTATTTGTTACAGATATATGTGACATATGTTTAAGATAACTTGGTAAATTTTCCCACACTTGGCTTTTATTTTCCTTTTTATCGTCCTCTATTCCATTTTAAATGAATTTTAACATTTTGGTTTGTTTCTCAATTTATGTCCTTTCCGAGGTTACAATAATTTCGGTGTTAAAACCTAGTTTTATCGTTCATAAATATGTATAAACATGATTTTGAGTTCATTTACTTGAAAATTTTGTAAAATTTTACTAGAATTGGGTAGTCAGTATATA
The DNA here is from genome assembly GCF_046630445.1 of Rutidosis leptorrhynchoides. NCBI lineage: Eukaryota > Viridiplantae > Streptophyta > Magnoliopsida > Asterales > Asteraceae > Rutidosis > Rutidosis leptorrhynchoides. The sequence continues at coordinate 311,611,023 of NC_092338.1, read as the reverse complement.
AGACTAGGGCTGTTCTTTATTATCAGAGAGCACTAGATTCTAATACAACTACTGCTTTACTAGTATTTTTAATGGTAACCAAGTGTATAAAGTAAAAATTTTAAAATCCAAAAGAATTTAACCCCTTCCCACACTTAAGATCTTGCAATGCCCTCATTTGCAAGAAATCAGTAACAATTTAAATTATTGAGGGTGATTTGTGTGAAAATGATTAAATTTTTACCAAAGTTTCTAAATATATTGGCGTTTGTTTACTGAATGATAAATGGTGCACATCATTTGTTCATTCCGTCTTGTTGTTATTTCACATATATTTTGCATCTTGTCTTCAAAATTAGTTGCTTTTGCTGAACTTAATGCCAGTCTTTGAAATTGCGTTGTTTTACCCTGTTGTGTACATAAGATAAACTGCAAACATATATACATATTTTTGAAGTTTGGTATATTACCCCACATTCAAAAATTATTAAAATCTAAGAATAAAAGTTAGAAAATTATAAAAACTATTACAATATTAACATAAGTATTAAACGTATCAACATTACAAATTACAAAATAAATAAAACTAAGTAGACTAGGGATGATACTGGTACCAATAGAGGTTCCAAGCATAACCATAGGTGCTATAAAATGCTTCGGCAGGGTTATACGTAGGATACGGTGGTTGCATCTCTATAGACCAGGGAGGGAATATGGGTTTCGGAGTAGGAATATAGTTTCTACCTATATGTTGGCAATGAGCTATGATTTGGTTTTGATGAACTTGCCAATCTTCAAATGCTCTCTGTCTAGCATTTTCGTACTCCTGTGAAGCTATAAACCTTTGCATTTCTTGCATTTCATTTCCCCCTCCTACATTACCTTGCTGTTGGTTTCTCTCAACCTGTGGATGTCTACCATGGTATTGTACTGCAGCGTTATTTCGCCTCTTCAAAACTTTCGGACCATGGTATACATTTAAACCTATAGTATCGCGGGGTTCTGGTTCTTCGACTAATAATCCCCCCGACTTATATCCACACCGAGATATTCAGCAATCAAAGTAATAAAAATACCACCTCCTATTATGCTATGCGGTCTCATCCCCCTAACCATAGCTGATAAATAATAACCCACACAATAAGGTATACTTACAGCGCTTTGTGGGTCTCGAATACACATATGGTAAAACAAATCCTGTTCATTTACCTTTTCCTTGTTCTTACCTCTTTGTGTAATCGAATTAGCTAAAAACCTATGAATTACTCTTAATTCAGCTCTATCTATATCCAAATAAGAGTAATTTCCCCCTTTGAATCGGTGATGGCTTGTCATTTGACTCCATACACCGTGTGTATCAAAATTTTCATCTATCTTTCTACCATTTAGTATCAACCCTCTACAATCAGCAGATGCTAACTCCTCAGGCGTATATATACGTAAAGCCTGAGCCATGTCTAGTAAAGACATGTGGCGCATCGAACCTCCTAACAAAAATCTAATAAAAGATCGATCGGTTAAACTAGCTACCCGATCGTTTAATTCTATACTACACAACAATTCTTCACACCATACTTTATATACAGGTCTACGCATGGTGAATAAACGTACCCAGTCGTTAAAAGTAGAATTACCATACCTCTGTACAAGTAATTCCCTAATTGGCCCGGCCAATTCTACAGATTCTAATGGTCCCCATTCTATGACCCTCAGTACCTCAACAACTTTAGAATGAAGAGTATGCAAACCCCTTTGGTATTTTGGATAATCTATCCAAAGTCTGTCAAATCTCAGGTTCGGGTGCAAATCTTCCAAGTGCATATCAGAAAATGTCATGACTGGATGAGGTATATCTTGTTTGTAGAAGCTATCAACCTCCTGTTGTTCCGCATTCTCAGCAGGAGCATTGCGAGCTTGGGATGAAGATTCACCCCTTTCAGTCTGCAAAACACATCAAACACAATTTTTGTGCATCCAAATATGCATTAGTGTCAGCAAAATCATCAATCAAAATAATTACAATGACATGATCAATTTATATCAAACTTAAGCTCATTTTCATATTTTCATCAAATCTATACTTTTTCAAATAAGCATATACGAAAATGTTCACCAAGTTCATAAGCATTCAACTCAAATAACATGTCAAAATAATCATTACTAGCAATTAAACAAGTTTCAAATGGCATTATCTCTCAAAAATTAAGTTCATGAATTTTAGACTTGAAAAAAATCCACTTTAATTCTCAAAATCATGTTTAGGCTCAAAGTTTGGATCATTTAACTACCTAAACATGTTACACTACTTAATTTAGCAACAATTCATGACAAAAATCGGCCATAACCTGTTTATATCAAAAAGCCTCAAATTTGCTCAAGAACACAAACCCTAGATTACTCAAAATTTGAAGTTTAAGGCTTCTAATCATGTTAAATAGCATCAATCTAGGTTATACAAGCATAATACATAAGCAATTTAAGCATAATTACACTAAAAAGCATCAAAATCAAATTGGGGAAAAAATTGCTCAAGAACACTAATTTTCGGATTAAATGGTGTTTAGGTGTAAAAATTTACCCTTTTTCTTGAGTAATTCCTTGATAGCATCCTTCTCAGCATGATTTTAGTAAAAGATTTGGTGATTAACGGTCAAAAATTGTGAATTTGGGGGTGTTTTTACGGTTTTTTCGTGCAGTATTTTTCGTGTGTGGTGTGCAACTGAGCTGTTCCAGCTCCTTTTATTTTTTTCTGTAATCCGATCCCTCCGCGAGTCGCGGTGTTTGAAACTGCAAACTCCGCGAGTCGCGGAGTTTGTATATATATATTTTTTTATGTTTTTTTAACATCTTATACTAATTAAAACAATTAAGTAATTAATTTTAAAATTTTGTTTCCCTTGTTATTTAGGACGATGTCGTTTCGGATCGATGTCCTAGTCCGTCCTTCGACAAAATTTTAAAATTTGTCTTTTTGTAGCGATTGTTTTAAAAGCTAAGATTTTTGGGTTTTTTAATGTTTTTGGTATACTTTAATTCAATAAGATTAAAAATAATGATAATAAAAGTTCTCGTCCCTCCCTTGGGTAAAGCAATTTCGGTTCAAAGACCTAGTCTTCAACTTACGACGAATTTTAAAAATCATATTTTTAACTTAATGAGATAAAGTAAATTTTTGTTTTTAAATTCACACATTTTAAATATAAAATTCAAAATTAATATTAAAAATTCACATCAAACTTAAAAATTGAAATGCATAAAATTAAAAATTCATATTTTAAAAATTAAAAAAAATTCACACCAAACTTAATTTAAAAATTCATATTATAAATTCACACCAAACTTATATTAATTTTTCAAATATTTACAATTTTAAATATATTATTTTTACAAAGTTTACAATATTATTTTAAGATTTATATATTAATTTTAAAAACATGGTAAAAATAAAATTAAAAATCTTTTTGGCTTTTTATTCCACTTTAATCAATCAAATATTATCAAAAATATGCGCCCCTCTTTTCGGTAAAGTAATTTCGGTTCCAAGACCTAATTTAACTCATGACGAATTTTTGAAAAATTTTGGGTTGATTGATTAAAGATATTTATACCTTAAGAATAAACGTTAAATTTCGCAGTGATGTAATAAATTTTTGAATGATATCAATAATTTCGGTCGCCAAACCTAATTTTATTCAATACCAATTTAATACTTTTTAGCGAACAAATTAGCGTTTATTATCAAAAGGTTAAAAATAAAAAAAATAAAATAAAAACTGTACAAACTTACCTGTGAAATAGATTTCTTAGTTATATGATCTATCCCATTCATAAGATAGTCGGTTTAATTGGTTTTCCATAGCTACATAGGCGTAACCTCGAGCATTCAGTGTCTTTTCTTCTAAACATATGAACGGTCCGTCTCTGCATAAAGTAACAAATTCGGTATTTGAATAGGTTTGATTATTTGAACATTTACCTCCATGTGACCATTTTCTGCATTTGTGACATCTTTCTAGGTGTCGTGCTCTTCTTTTTGCTGCGGATTTTGATTTTCCTTTACCAAATTGTAACTTATTATCTTCGCATCTGGATTCTTTTCTAACTCCGTCCATTCTTTCTCTGATTACTGATACTATTTCACTCGGAAGTGTGTCATTATTACGTTTAGTGATCAAAGCGTGTAGCATTAGACCATGGTTTAGTTCACAGGCAGTCTTCATTTTGTAAAAACCTAAAAAAATTAAAAATTCAGAATGGGGGGAGAAGACTAGTTCTTTAGGGTCTGCTAGGGAAAGACCATTCGGGTTCCATTTTCGAGAACTACACGAAAACAGACAATCTAACTCTAACAGAAATACATATTATCCTTTAAAGACTTGATTCTCCCCACACTTAGTTAGCTGTGGTGTCGAAATTGTGATTAACTTCGTTGTCAACTTCCATCGGACTATCTATGTAGTGTTTAACTCTGTGACCATTAACTTTAAATTCAATCCCATTTGAATTTATCAATTCTACTGTTCCGTATGGGAAAACTCTTTTGACTATGAATGGTCCAGACCATCTTGATTTCAATTTTCCAGGAAATAGCTTGAATCGTGAATTGAAAAGAAGAACTCTGTCTCCTTCCTTAAATTCTTTTAAACTTCTGATTCTTTTATCATGCCATTTCTTCGTTCTTTCTTTATAGATTAATGAATTTTCGTATGCTTCATGTCTTAATTCTTCTAATTCGTTTAGTTGACTTAATCGTAGACGTCCGGCTTCATGTAAATCAAGATTACATATCTTCAAAGCCCAAAATGCTTTGTGTTCAATTTCTACTGGAAGATGACATGCTTTTCCATAAACAAGTCTAAAAGGTGTGGTTTCAATTGGAGTTTTGTAGGCTGTTCTAAAAGTCCAGAGTGCATCCTCCAATTTTATGGACCATTCCTTCGGATTTGATCCTACGGTGTTCTCTAGAATACGTTTTAAAGCTCGGTTGGTATTTTCAACTTGTCCACTTGTTTGTGGATGATATGCGGTGGAGATTTTATGAGTTACTCCATATCTTTTAAGAACTTTCTCAAGTTGATTATTACAGAAATGAGTACCCCGATCACTTATTAAAGCTTTCGGTGTTCCAAACCTTGCAAAAAGACGTTTTAAAAAGTTGACTACAACTCGTGCATCGTTAGTTGGGAGAGCTTGTGCTTCCGCCCATTTAGATACATAATCAATGGCTACGAGTATATATAGATTATTATGAGATTTTGGAAACGGACCCATAAAGTCAATACCCCAAATGTAAAATACTTCACATACTTGGATGACATTTTGTGGCATTTCATCACGTTGACTTATTTTTCCGGCCCTTTGACATGCATCACAGGATTTGCAAAGAAGGTGTGCGTCTTTGTAAATTGTAGGCCAATAGAATCCAGCATCATAAACTTTTCTTGCTGTTAGTTGAGGCCCATAATGCCCTCTTGTTGGTCCTGTGTGACAATGGTTTAATATTTTACTAGCTTCATCTCCAAATACACATCGGCGTATTATTCCATCGGGACAACTTTTAAACAGATGTGGATCTTCCCAAAAATAGTGTTTTATATCACTGAAGAATTTCTTTCGTCTTTGGTACGATAATCCTTTTTCAAGGAATCCACAAACTAAGTAGTTTGCATAGTCTGCAAACCATGGAATTTCTTTATAATCTATCTTCAATAGATATTCATCAGGAAAGTTGTCTTGTATGGCCGATTCATTTAGAACTTCTAATTCGGGATTTTCAAGACGAGAAAGATGATCAGCGGCGAGATTTTCTGCTCCTCTTTTATCTCGGATTTCAATATCAAACTCTTGTAAGAGTAAGATCCAACGGATTAATCTTGGTTTAGCATCTTGTTTTGAAAATAGGTATCTAAGAGCAGAATGGTCGGTATAGACCACCGTTTTTGCTAGAACGAGATATGATCGAAATTTGTCAAAAGCAAAGATAATAGCAAGGAGTTCTTTTTCAGTAGTTGTATAGTTCATTTGTGCTCCTTGTAACGTCTTACTAGCATAATATATAGGTTGAAATCGTTTTTCAATCCTTTGTCCTAAAACGGCTCCCATTGCAAAATCACTTGCATCGCACATTAGTTCAAATGGTAGATTCCAGTTTGGTGTTATCATGATCGGCGCATTAGTGAGTTTTTCTTTAAGAATATTAAAAGATTTGATACACTCATCTGAAAAGATGAATGGAGCATCCTTTTCTAGGAGTTTATTCATAGGAGTGGCAATTTTAGAAAAATCTTTTATGAAACGTCGGTAAAAACCGGCATGCCCTAGAAAACTCCTAACTCCTCTAACATTGGTGGGATGTGGAAGTTTAGCAATTACATCTACTTTAGCTCTATCCACTTCAATTCCTTCTTTTGAAATTTTATGTCCAAGAACGATGCCTTCTTTAACCATGAAATGGCATTTCTCCCAATTAAGTACTAGATTTGATTGTTCGCATCTAATAAGCATTCGTTCCAGATTAACTAGACATGATTCAAATGTATCACCGAAGACTGAAAAGTCATCATGAAAACTTCCATGCATTCTTCTATCATGTCATGAAAAATCGCCATCATGCACCTTTGAAAGGTTGCAGGGGCGTTGCAAAGTCCAAATGGCATGCGTTTGTAAGCAAAAGTACCATAAGGGCATGTGAATGTGGTTTTCTCTTGATCTTCGGGTGCTATTGGAATTTGAAAATATCCGAAAAATCCATCTAGAAAACAATAGTAACTATTTCCGGCTAATCTTTCCAACATTTGATCAATGAAAGGTAAGGGAAAGTGATCTTTTCTGGTGGCGTCATTTAATTTTCTATAATCAATACATACACGCCATCCTGTTACAGTCCTAGTAGGAATAAGCTCATTTTTCTCATTTGTAATGACAGTCATGCCACCCTTCTTAGGCACACATTAAACTGGGCTTACCCATGGACTATCAGAAATTGGATAAATTAAACCTGCATCTAGCAGTTTAATAATCTCTTTCTTAACTACATCTTGCATATTAGGATTTAGTCTTCGTTGGCGTTGCACATACGTTTTATGACCTTCTTTCATAAGGATTTTATGTGTGCAATACGAAGGACTTATTCCTTTAATATCATGAATTTTCCATGCAATGGCTGGTTTATGAGCTTTCAACACAGAAATGAGTTGTGATTTCTCATTCTCAGTAAGAGAAGACGATATTATTACAGGTAATTCAGATTCACCATGTAAATAAGCGTATTCCAAATGGTTTGGAAGTGACTTTAACTCTAATTTCGGAGGTTCTTCTATCGATGATTTATATCGATATCTGTCTTCTTCTTTTAGCATTTGAATTTCTTCTGTTGTTGGTTCATATCCATTAGCTATAAGTGTAGCTAACATTTCAGCTTCATCAATTGGTTCATTACCTTCTCCTAAAGAACATTCTCCTGTTCCTTGTAATTCTGGAAATTCTTCTAATAATTCTGCATGTGCATCTATAGTTTGAATATAATAACATGTATCATCTGCAGATTGCAGTTGTTGCATTGCTCTATCAACTGAAAAGGTAACACTCTCATCCTCTATACTTAGGGTCAATTTCTTACCGAACACGTCTATCATTGCTTTAGCCGTGTTTAAGAATGGTCTTCCTAATATGAGAGGAACTTGAGAATCCTCTTCCATGTCCAGAACAACAAAATCTACTGGAAATACTAAAGTACCAACTTTAACTAGCATGTTCTCCATTTTCCCTCTAGGATATTTTATTGATCTATCGGCTAGTTGTATGCTTATTCTGGTTGGTTTCAATTCTCCAAGGTCTAGTTTAGCGTATAGTGAATACGGCATTAGATTTATACTAGCACCTAAGTCTGCCAATGCTTCTATTGAACTAAGACTACCCAGAAAACATGGAAATGTGAAACTTCCTGGATCAGATAATTTTTCTGGTATCTTATTCAACAGCACTGCTGAACAATTAGCATTCATGGTAACAGCCGAGAGTTCTTCCATTTTCTTTCTATTTGAGATTAGATCTTTCAAGAATTTAGCATATCTAGGCATTCCTGAAATCACATCAATGAAAGAAAGATTTACATTTATCTGTTTAAACATATCCAAGAATTTGGATTGCTCGGCTTCAAGTTTCTCTTTCTTCATTTTACTCGGGTAAGGAAGTGGTGGTTGGTATGGTTTAACATAAGGTTTATCCTTAGCTGTGTTATCTTTATTAACCTTTTCAACTACCGGTTCTTTTTCCTTATCTTGATCAGGTTGTGGTTCTTGTGGAGTAGGAATAGCTTCATCAGAAGTTACAGGTATTTCAGGTGGTTTAAGTGTTGTACCACTTCTTGTGGTAATGGCTTTAGCTGTTTCATTCCGGGGGTTAGCATTTGTATCACTAGGTAGACTTCCCGGTTTTCTTTCACCTATTAACCTTGCTAGGTTACTTACTTCTTGTTCCAGATTTTGAATAGAAGCTTGTTGATTTCTAAATGCTTGAGCATTTTGTTCATTAGTTTGTTTCTGAGATGTGAAAAATTGCGTTTGAGTTTCAACTAGCTTCGTCATCATATCTTCTAAATTCGGCTTTTTATCATCGGTTTGTTGTGGTGGTTTGTTTTGAAAATTAGGTCTTTGCTGATTGTAATTATTGTTGGATACTTGTTGATTGCTAGGACCTTGTTGGTTGTTGTATGGAATATTTCGGTTATAATTCTGGTTTTGATTGTAAATCGGTCTTGGCGGTTGATAATTATTCTGATAATTATTTCCAGGCCTTTGGTTTATGTATGAAATATTCTCTCTTTGTTCCATTGTTAATTCAATACTGAGACAATCTTTTGTCAAATGTGGTCCTCCACACTGCTCACAACTAATTCGTATTGAGTGAATATCTTTAGTCATCTTTTCCATTCATCTCTCGACAGCATCTATCTTTGCGGAAATGGAATCTAAGTCATGGCTAGAATCGGCTCTAGCTGCTTTAGATGATCTAACGATATCTTTTTCTTGGTGCCACTCATGTGAGTGGGAAGCAGTGTTATCAATAATTTTGTAAGCATCAGTTTCGGTTTTCTTCATAATAGAACCACCAGCTGCTATATCTATGTCTTTTCTTGTAGTGATGTCGCATCCTTGGTAGAATATTTGTACTATTTGACAGGTGTCTAAACCATGTTGCGGATATCCTCTTAATAACTTTCCAAATCTTGTCCACGCCTCATATAGAGTTTCATTCAGCTTCTGTGTGAACGTAACAATTTCTCCTTGAAGTCTTACGGCTTTAGATGCAGGAAAGAATTGTTTAAGAAAATTTTCAATTAAAACATCCCATGTATCAATCGCCCCTTCAGGTAACGATTCCAACCAATCTTTGGCTTCTCCCTTTAAAGTCCAGGGAAATAACATGAGATATATCTGTTCATCCTCCACTTCTCTTATTTTAAATAGTGTGCAGATCCTATTAAAGGTACGTAGATGTTCATTTGGATCTTCCTTCGGTGCACCACTAAATTGGCATTGATTAGTCACCATGTGTAGAATTTGTCCTTTGATTTCATAATCTGGCGCATTAATGTCTGGATGAGTAATTGCGTGACCTTGGCCAGTGCGTTTAGCTCTCATTCGGTCTTCCATACTTAAAGGTTCAAGATTCTCCATAATTGAATTTGTTGAATCGGAATCACTAGAGGATTCTGATTTAATGGTTCGTTCCTCAACAATCTCTGTTTGAATGATTGGTGGTTCCGGAGGAAAGTTTAGTGGTTCAGGATCTACGAAACGTTCCTGAATATTCTCCGGATTCTCAATTGTGAGGTCGGGTTCAAAAAATGGATTATCGGAAATTTGAACTGGAGTACTTGGTCGACTGGATGACGATTCTAAAGAAAAATCAATGGCAGTAATATTTGCTAAATGTCTTGATCTAGTTACAGGTGGTGAACGTACAAAAGGTGGTGAACGTCTTGCTCGGTGCATTCACTGAATATCCTATTAGTTTTAAAAAGGAAAGAAAAATTATAATAAGTTATCCAATCAATAGACTTTTCTGATTTTACCCACATTTCGAATAGCCAAAAGATGCAGCAGAGGGGCAGGATTCAATAGGTCTCAATATAATTGAGGACTGTTTGGCTCCAATAACCCGGTCCACGTACAAATCTAACTATTACTACGAACCAGAAAATTTTGATGTCTATCAATTTAACCACTTAAAATAAATTTTCGTAATTTTAAGAAATTTAGATAAGAAGTAGAATAAAAATCTATGTCCTAAACTAGAATAGCGAGAAATAAGAAAGAAAAAGAGTTCGTCGGAAAAAGGTCGAAAAAGAAAAATGGTTGAAAAATAAAAGGTGACGGAAAAATAAAAGAAACTTATAAAACTTAAAAACACTTGACTAACTTAACCTTATTACTACAACTAACTTAAAATTATAATCGCAAATTGAGATTACTAATTGGAATGATAATTGATACATAGGTAAAAGTCGTCTAAAAATATTAAAGCTTACAGGAAAAACTAAATCCCAAATGGAAATATCTTAAAAAGAAACTAAAACTTAAAAAGGCGTCGCAAAATTCTAGAGTACCTAAATCTTAGTCTAAAGAAAAAGCACTTAAGGAATTCTACGGCAAAGTCTAAAAATCTAGAAGTAAAAATAACTATGGCAAAAACTAAGTTTAAAACTAAATATGAGCGAAAAATACAAATATTACGCTAAAACAATTAAAAAGGGACAAAATATTAAAAATATACAAAAAGTTGTAAAAAATACAATTTTTATAAAAATATTATTTTTATATTATTTATTTATTAAAACTATTAATTTTACAATTTAATTAAACTAATTTAACTAAAATATATAAATTAAATAAAAAGTTAAATTAAATACTAAATTAATTAAATATTTAACCCTAATTACAAATTAATTAATAATAATTAATAATACTCCGTATTTAATGCAGATTAGGGTTCTGTGTGGCCCGTGTTAGACGGCTCCGCGACTTGCGGTATTCAAAGCATCAAACTCCGCGAGTTGCGGGGATCCAAAATTCAACTCAGGTACAGTTTAAAACTTGACGTTTTTTTTTTTTTTCCGTTTTTATATTTTCTGCTTATAAAATATTTATATAATAAAAACTTATATTTAAAAACTTAAATAAAAATAGAACTACTTTATAACTTTAAAAATATCTTAAAAATAGATTTATATATATTAATTTTTTTTTCGGTTTTATATTTATAAAATATATTTATAAAATAAATTAAATAAAACTTATATTTTTACAAAATAAAAATAAAGAAACTTTATAAAACTTAAATATTTAACAAAATCTTAAAAATATATAAATTTTTGTTTTTCTTTTTATATTTTCGAATATTTAAAACGTATTTTTATAAAAACGAATTTTAATAAAAGTAAACTAGAAATATATTTTTTTTATATTAGCGTTGCGCTTCCGGCTTTTAAGAGTTCCCCGGCAGCGGCGCCAAAAATACTTGATGTTTTAGCAGAGTAGTATATAAAATAGCTTATATTTTTACAGGAAATACTATTAAATACGATACAATTTTACACAAGATATTTATTTATTTAGAGAATGGATATACTTAAACCTTGCTACAACACTTATAGGCAGTGTACCTAATCGTACAGTAGTGTAGTTTTTAGTAAGTCCGGTTCGTTCCACAGGGAATCTTTTTAAACAAAGTTTAACGCTATATTAGTTTACTTTTATAAAATAGTGGTAAGTATAGTGGTAAGTATTCCCGCCTGTCACGCTGGTGACCCGGGTTCGATCCCCGGCAGCGGCGCCAAAAATACTTGATGTTTTAGCAGAGTAGTATATAAAATAGCTTATATTTTTACAGGAAATACTATTAAATACGATACAATTTTACACAAGATATTTATTTATTTAGAGAATGGATATACTTAAACCTTGCTACAATACTTATAGGCAGTGTACCTAATCGTACAGTAGTGTAGTTTTTAGTAAGTTCGGTTCGTTCCACAGGGAATCTTTTTAAACAAAGCTTAACGCTATATTAGTTTACTTTTATAAAAATACAAATATATATATATAAGTAATATTATTATTATAAAGGGGAGTTTTTACCGTTTAATGACCGGTTTGTCGATTTTAAAACTTTAGTCGCAGTTAAAACCAAATGTAAAATAATAAATATAAATACAAGATTTAAATTAAAGCGTAAAGTAAATAACAATAATGAAATTGCGAATAATAAAAGTGCGATAAAATAAACTTGCGATAATTAAAAAGTACGATAATTAAAAGTGCAATTAAATACAATAACAATAAAAATGCGATAATTAGAAGTGCAATTAAATATAAAATAAAGGAAATTAAATATGAAATAAAAGAATTATGCTTATTTAAACTTCCGTAATTATGATGTTTGACGTGTTGATTTTAGTTTTATGCCCATGGGTTAATTGTCCTTTGTCCTGGATTATTTAATATGTCCGTCTGGTTTTTGTCCATAACAGTCCATCAGTCATAAATATAAAGTGCGAGTGTCCTCGTCAAATTATCCTTATACCCGAAGTTAAATATTTCAACTAATTGGGGACTTAAACTGTAACAAGATTTTAATACTTTGTTTAATAATTACACCAGGATGTCGACTGAGTGTTACCCAAGGTTTTAATATTTTGTTATCAATTATACCAAGTGTCCTTGTACATAATTTCACCCCTGTTTTAATTATTCTAGTGGCTATTAATCCATTCCCGTGTCCGGTTAAATGAACGATTATTCGCACATATAAATACCCCGCCCATCGTGTCCGATCGAGTGTATATGGTAATTTATAGGGACGCCCAATTGTAAATCTTTATATTAACATTAACAAACTATCATTTAGTTAAACAAATATAAAGCCCATTAATAGCCCATAGTCTAATTTCCACAAGTGTCGTTCTTTTGTCCAAACCCCAATTATGGTACAAAGCCCAATTACCCAATTTTAGTAATTAGCCCAACATCATGATTACTTCGGATTAAATAAGCATAATAATAACTTAGCTACGAGACATTAAATTAAAAAGGTTGAACATAACTTACAATGATTAAAAATAGCGTAGCGTTACACGGACAGAATTTCGACTTACACCCTTACAACATTTGCTAACATACCCTTATTATTAGGATTTAAAATTAAAATTAAAATATAAATTATATATATATATATTTATGTATATATTGAGAGAGAGATAGATATATGTTATCAAAAATGATCAGAATTCGGTTGGCTTTATAGGGAGTTTCAAACTTTGGGTCTCCGCGACTCGCGGCCCATTTTGCCTTCAAACTCCGCGAGTCGCGGAGTTTGTAAATACAGCTCACCAGCTTTTGGCTCTTTGTTTGCCGACGATTTATTTTATAAATATAATATATATATGATTAATATAATTAATTATATATTATATTATATTTATATATATAATTAACTTGCAATTTTTAGTCCGTTGCGTCGAGCGTTGAGAGTTGACTCTGGTCCCGGTTCTGGATTTTCGAACGTCCTTGCGTACAATTTAATATCTTGTACTTTGCGTTTTGAATCTTGTACTCTTGTAATTTCGAGACGTTTCTTATCAATAATTGGAACCTCTTTGATTGTCTTTTGTACTTTTGAGCTTTTTGGTCGTTTGCGTCTTCAATTCGTCGAATCTGTCTTTTGTCTTCACCTTTTATTATTTAAACGAATATCACTTGTAAATAGAACAATTACAACTAAAAGCTTGTCTTTCTTGAGGAATAATGCTATGAAATATATGTTCGTTTTTTGCATTATCAATGACAAAACAGCAAATATGTACACTAAAATGTTATGTGCAGCCAGCATAGGTTTGTTTATGCAAAGACAGCAAATGTTACTGTGTTGAGTGTTTAGTATGCTGCCTAGTGTACCATCACAAGGTAGATAGTATTATTCAATTAGCACAGGATGAGTGCCTAGCAAATCATGAAGATCAAGTAACTCAGCATAGAAGAACCAACATAGCTGGTAAGCAGCTTACTACATGAAGACAACTATGCTATATTACAAGCATAGTGGTTTACTGAGTGGTCTACATCAATTGTACTATTCAACAGAAGTCGAAGACAAAGTTGAACAGAAAAGGACACGTGTCGGCGGCTGACAAGTGACCTTACAAGACCACGTGGGAATGCAGAAGTTTAACTAATGTGCAGACATGTATAATAATTTGTCAACGCCTAGGGAACACAATATTCTATTTGTTTATTCAAATAGTGGTGCCAAACCGAATTGGGGTGTTCCTACAGATAGCTACCAAAGAGGAAAGAAGAGAGCACACTCTCTGATGCAGTTGTCTCCACAAGTACATACATCCTATGTACCAATGGACAATAGAACAATTACATGGATATTAGGAATACTATAAATAGAAGTATCCGCTATTGTAATAACTAGTGGTGTGGGTTTATTAATTTAAATTCTAAACAATTGTAATAGCTTAAGATATCCTCGATAGCTATAACTTAGGTATAATCTGTATCAACCAACTGTCATTCCGCCAAGGACAGTTGTAATTCTTTGTGATTCATATCAATAAAGAATAACCGTTGAAAAATTATCTTTGACTCTTATTTAAATTACTTGCTTGAATACTAAATTGCTATAACTGTTAAGTTAATTAAAAGAATTGTATTCACCCCCCTCTACAATACTCCTGTTGTTTAATCAAGGGACCAATAACTGGTATCAGAGCTTCAGTCTTGATAATCTCATATCTTAGATCTGAATTCTCTCATGGCTGCATACATAAACTCAGCTTACCTTGAAAATGGGTCATCCAATAGACCACCTAAATTTGATGAAGTTGAGTATGAAACCTGGAAAGCTAGGTTCCTGCTCCATCTTGAGTCTGTTGACCCACTCATGCCTGGCATTGCTACAGATAGACCATTCATCCCTACTGAAACACTTGATAGCATTCCCGCTACAGCAGACACTCCTGCTATCCCAAGCAGAGAAGTTGTTCTTCCCCCATCTAGATGAGTGGATGAGGACAAACGTCGTGTTGGACTTTACCCTAAGATCAGAACCTTGTTAGCTATCACACTACCTAACCATTTGTTCAAACTGATAAGGCGAAAACTGAATGCTAAAGCTATGTTAGACTATCTTTATGTTACATATGAGGGTGTGGATGAGGTTAGATAAAATAAGATTATTGCTTTAAAAAGAGAATATGAAATGTTCTTTGCCTACAAGAGTGAGACCTTTAAGCAAACCTTCATTAGATTTAATTCCTTAGTTGCTGACTTGCTTACTTTGAAAGTCACCTATACCAATTTTAAACAAGTCAACAAATTCATTGACTCACTACCTGCTAAATGGAAACCAGTTACTGACCCATTAAGAACTACTCAGACCTTAAAGAGTTTTAACATGTCATCTCTGTATGATACACTTTGGAACCATGAGAAGGCAGAAGCCAAACTTGAGCTTAATTTAAAAAAAAAAACTTTAAGTCTGCCCCCACCACTTCAAAATCTGTAAAGACAGATGATACTGCTCTTGTAGCTGCTGCTAAAAATAAAGCTCAAAAAGCTTTACTGGTTCAAAAGTTGATGGCAGAAGAAGAAGAGGCAGCTGAAGATGATGAGGGTAGTGGTACTGGGTGTCACGACTGGGAAATTTTCGACTAATTTTTAACTCAAATCTATAAATGATTTCATATTTCTGACACGATAAGCAAAGTCTGTTATCCAGAGTCTCAAAATTTTTGTACTGTTTTCATGTTTGCAATTACCCTTCGACTGCTCTCGACGATTCACAAACCACTATTTGTAACTAGATACATATATATTTAAATATATAAATATATAATAATAATTTGAAATATAATTTGAAATATTATATGATTTAATTATTCAGATTTATTATGTAAAATAAAATAAAATAAAAAATGATATTATAATATAATAATTATTATTTAAAATATATCAATATATATATATATATATATATATATATATATATATATATATATATATATATATATATATATATAATTGAAGTATATTAAATATATAGATGTGATTACAAATTTATTTAGTAAACAACGGTGATAATCATTTATCATTCGATTGATATTAAACAAGTTAAAAAGGAACTTGTGTGATTTTAAAAATAAACGTTGATCCGAAAACAAGTTATATAAATTATAGTTTTAGTAAAAATATATTTAGAAGTTATTTGATAAATTTTAATACTCCGTACATTTTACTTGGGATTGAGCGTTTATAATCAATCAACTTTTTATGATTGATTTTACACCCTAAAAGACCGAAATAAATAAATACATTTAATATAAAAATTTGGGATTTTTACGAAGACTTTCATCCGCCACTAATTATCAACGGAGCACGATATACTATATCTAATAAAACTGTCGGCAGATAAATTTAAAAATTAAGGCTGCTGAACTGTTTTTCTTTCCAATTAATCACATGCTTTATTATTGAATTATGTTATAGTTATTATTAAAAGTGATTATGTAGTCCGTGAATTCATGATAAGATGTGCTGTATGTTTTAACAAACATATTATATATACATATGCATATGCAACTAGACTTACACACAACACTAACCCATTTCCTTTGTCATATTTTCCTCTCTCCTTCTGTTGAGCAACCGAACCAACACCCTCATCATATATAATTCACTTCTAAAACTATCTTCATCTACCATCGAGCACACCTATCACCACCTTCACTATACTTCTGTTTTAATTCTAGAGCATGCAACAACCACCATAACCTTTACCATACCCGAAGGCCACCACCAACGAGCCACCATGACCGTCACCCTATGACCACCTTTCACCACCTTGTTATTCTTCCTGGGTTCGTAGCTACAACTACATGCACCACCACCTTAAACCCTCACATGTCTAGTTTTAACATCACCAACATCACCACCATGAATACCGAACCTTATTACTTGTGTTATTTTTTTTCTACGACTGAACTACCACCACCAAAGACCATACGAACACCATCTCCACCATCTATTTCCCTCTCTCTCATCTATCTCTCTCTTCGGTGTTGATTAGAAAACCGTTGCCATCACCCCATTCATCACCATCCTCCACTACCACCTGCAAACTCGCCAACACCACCTTGGTTCACCCACCATTGACCACCTTAAACCCGATCACCACCTTCACTAGTATGTTGATTGCTGTGTTTATTTATGTTTTAATCAAAACCCACTTCAAACCGAGAACAACCCGATCACCTCTCTTCTCCAACCATCTCCATCACCTAGCTTGATAACCAACGAGATAACTGCTACTTGTTTCCTTTTCTGTCGAGTAAAGAATCAAACTGAAACCTTCACCTTTGCATCACCATCACTGCTCGACTGTTACTGACACGTTTCTGTTTCTGTTTAAGCGAGCACCACTTTAATCACCACCCTTCGTCACCCAAACCACCACCATTTTCACCGTACTACTGCTGCTGCTACTATGTTGTTTCTATCCGAGAACCACCCAAGAACAACCATCACTGCTACTGTTGCATTCCTGTTCCCACTTCTGTTATTTTGTTTTTCTGTAGCGAAACAGTAAACGATGAAGATAAATGGAGATTATGCATTTCGCGTAACTCTTCACACATTGTAGTTTGCAAGAAGATTACGCGTTTTGTTTAAGGTTGTGCACGTTTCTCGTAGGTTAGACTACTGCATTTCCTGCATCTATTCGATCTATTTCTATTCCTGCTACAGAGATGATACATGAGAATGATGATGGCGATAAAGAAGATGATGATATTGTTACAGTGATGATGAGGTTAAAGAAGACGATGGTGATACTTTAATCGATGAAGATGATGATGATGATGATGATGATGTTGATGATGATGAATAGTAATGGGTTACAAAAATGGTGATAATTGGATGATGATGATGACTAAAAATAACGATGATTATGATGTTAAGAAAGATGATAACGTTACATGATCTTATGGTTGTTGATTGGGTCTGTGAGGTTAAAGGAGAAGACAACATGCATAATTGGGTTAAAAGGATTTAGGATACTAATTAAATCAGAAAATAGCAGACAGACCATTGGTTTGGAGTGCGTTCATTATACGAGAGGTCTCGGGTTCGAGCCCGGGCAGTGACATTATTTATTTGTTTTTTTTTGTTTTTACCATGGGAGCTATATACTTAAGGTAGTATGGATGTTGATAAACCTGCTGCTGCTGGTGATATTGGGGATGAAGTAGTTTCTGGTTCCACTGCTGAAATTGTTAATGAGGAGATGGCTAGTGCTGATGATTCTGTTATTCCTCCTCATATCCTCAGTGATATTGTTTCAACTACTGCTCCTGAAGTAGTTGATGATGTGCTTGTTGAACCTCCTCCTGCTATTGATGAGGTTATTGCTGACAGAGTAGTTGATACTACCATTGCTGGTGGTACTCAGGATGCTACTCATGTTATATTTCTCGAGGAGGTTATGGTTTCTGATCTTACTGGTCCTATTGGTAATGTGGACACTGCTGCTCCACCTACTGCACAATTATCTAATACTGGTTCACAAGAACCACAATTGGATGCCGGTACCTCTACTGCTGAATCCTTTAAGGCTGATGTTTCTGCTGAAAAGCCCAAGTATGTTTGTCAAATACCAGATCCATAGGAGGTTGTACTGAAACTTATCTATAAGGGAGTATCCATTACTCTTAAAGTTGCCCTCCTGGTGGACCAGCTGACTATTGATCCACAAAGTGCTCTGATTGCAGCCAGCAAATTACCTGATGAGGAGCTGACTTAGCTACTGGCACAGCTGGACCAACCAACAAGAGAAGAAGTATATGAGAGGCTGGCTACACTTGAAAACATTAATGAGCAGCCATACTACCATGTCTTTGGTATGGCCCCTACTGCCTCCCTATGGCCTGGTACACGGAGGCCTCTCTAGTTCATACGTGATCCTGATACTGGTAAATTCGTAATGTAAGATATTCCTAATTTTCTAGTACCTTATGATTCATTAGCTTCTTCCTCATCATCTTCTTCATCTAATGGTGATGCTGATAAAGGTACTGGTAAGGACGAGCTGGTAATTCCTGATAATGTTGCTGGCTCCAAAGATGAACCAGTGGATCTTATAGCTGATGATGCTGATGATGCTACAAAGGTTACCAGTGGTTTTAAGCCTTCTGGTGAAGTGATGAGTCAGATTCCGACCCTCCACCTCCACCACCCCACAGTGGTACTCCTATTCCAGCTGCTACTACACAACTACCTCCCAGTGCAGTAAATGTTGTGGAAATGCAAGGGTTATCTACCCTTGCCGTATACAGAACTGTAGAACGAGTCACACCAGCTGTTCAAACCACCATCAGGGAAACTCTAGTTGACTACATGGCTGAAGCTATTTGTCGGGCTGGCAATATTACCACTTCCATTATTAAAACCCAGTTGCGTTAAACAAATGCCTTTACTGATCTAGTAGTTGATGCCATCAGACGCCATTATGAAGAAGAAGATGCACTAAAGCAGCGAATCATCTCTCACAATGAGTATACTGATCATATCACCAGACTTCAAGAAGAATTGGATCATGAAAGACAAAGGAATCAATTTCTGAATGAAGAAAATAGGGTGTTGGAAGAGAGAGTGGAGTCACAGGAACAACAAATGGCTACCATAATTCCTACTTCTGCGTATGTTAGACTGGTTGAGATAATGCACAGAATGGCTGATTTACAAGCTGATGTTCAAGCTGGTGTTAATCAAATAGACATGGGCATAGCTAGAAATGAAGTTAGAACGTCCAACCTATGTCTTCAACAATATGGTACTAACCCTGGTGCTCACCTATCTCCTGATGATGTTGAATGGAACAACTTTGCATTTTCAATACCTGATTCTGATAGTGATGTTGATGTGAGTGTTCCCCCAGGCTCTACTTCTGCCCGTACTGATGACAAAAAGGGGGAGAATAAATCTAAACGTCACAAGAAGAGAAAACAATATGAGGGGGAGCATGAACATGAGAAAGCTCCTAAGCAGCATAGGAGAGATGGTGATGATGGTGGTGATGTCCAAGGAAGAACTGGCCCTAAGCCCAGCAACGCTCATACTGAAGAAGGTGCCAAGGATGCTGGTGAATCTCAACTCAGCACGCCTGCTACATATGTGGATGATATTGGTTCTGGCAGTAAGCCCAGTGATGTATCTGAATTGGCTTTGCCTGAATCTTTTGTTGCCTCTCAATCTACTGAAAAGAAGTTGAAACGAAAAATGGAGAGACACTAGAAGAAACAGCATGACTTAAATGATGCCTTCAATGCTAGATTTGAGGCCTATGCTGCAAGAAAAATGCACAGAATTGAGCATAGAAGAAGCCTCTCCCGTGCACAACTTGAAATTCAAAATGAGCTGATCCACATTAATCAATACAAGAAAGATGCATGAAAAAGAAATGCTAAGTTCATGGTGAAATATGATAAGAAGAAGGCAAAGCTGTATGCTGAGCGAGCAGAAAGAATAAGGAAGATAACATCTGGAGGGATTCAAAAATACTTGGATTCCAACAGAACAGGGGGAGAGAGAGCTGATGTATTTATGCAATGGCTGGATGGTATGATGAAAAACAACCAATCTTCTCAACCTGCAACTCCTGCTCAGCCAACTACACAACAACAGCCAGTTGAGATTGTTAACCTCGATGATGATGATGAGAAGCCGATAGAGACAGATCTGTCTGCTACTGAGGGGGAGCATATTGCAATAACTCCCCTAATGCCTCCACAAGAATCAATATCAATACAAGAACCATCAGCTGAACTCGAACCAATTGATAAATAGAGGGTAAAATCTGCCCCTAGGGACAACCAGCCCCTAAGAAAAGAGCCCTTATTTGAGGCAGCTGATGAAGGTACTGTGGCAGTTGGTGTACCAGCTGATACTAATCAGTCAGCTGGTACCGAAGACACATCAAGGAGTGCTGTGACAGAAGACCCAGTCAGAAGTGTGCTGCTGGGTGAAAGAAGTGTAGAAGACCCAACAAAGGAGGACGAGCTGGGAGCTAAATCTGATAATGATTCTGCTGTTGCTGCTGATTTTACTATCTAGGGTAGTGGAAACTCAACGTTTGTGCTATCACCACTACTAGCAAATATTCACACTCACTTTGACAGGACACTGGGTGATATTCATTTCTATGAACCAGTGGGTCCTTCTGGCACAACAGAGTTACCATATGAATATCCTCCATCTTCCCCTAAGAAAAATGATAAACACACTACTTGGGAAGATGACTCAGTTGCACGAAGAAAGCCTGGCATCAGGAAGATGAATCCAGAGGAAAGGGAGGCTTATAGGCTTGTAATCTCTGTTGCTGAATTGCTGAACATGCAAGCAGCAGGGAGACCAGAACGAATACGCCAAATTAGAAAGGGCCTCAGTATCAGCATGGATAACAATGTTTATGAGAAGGTAGATTACACAGATCCGAGAACCTTTAGATTTAGTGAATGGATGGAGATACTGCAGTATTTCATTGGTAAAGGTCAAAGTAATGTCAGAGACACTTTGAAAACTGAATTACAAGACCTATAGTAGTTAAGTATGGGGATGCACCAGTGGTAAAAGTAGAAGAAGTACTTGCTCAAAAGTCTAAAAGAAAGAAATCTATTGGTGCTGGCCCATACAGAAGAGATCTCATCATTCTACCTCCTCAAATACCAGTTTTTGATATGAAAGACTTGCCTGAGCTGTTCTCTGAAGCCTGGGTAGCTGTTAAAGTAAAAGAAGAAGAGCTATCTGATGAAGAAAATGAAAAGGAAAAAGACAAAGATAGATAGCCTTCTTTTGTTGAACTTGTATCTTTTGTTATTTCACATTTCCGTGTAATGTCTGTAATTATTGTATATATCATGTATGAATGTGAAATGAGTTAATCTTCAAAAATCATATCAATTTATAAGATATAGATAACTCAGCAAAAGATCCCAAAACAAACCTAAAAAGGGACATATTTTACTGCCTATTTGCATTAGGTCCCTTAATACTGGCTTTAGTGTTTTCTCTTTATGTCATAGGTTTTGTCATCATCAAATAGGGGGAGATTGTTGAGTCCTCAATATAATTAAGGATTTAATTATGACAAAACAGCAAATATGTACACTAAAAATTTATGTGCAGCTAGCATAGATTTGTTTATGTAAAGACAGCACATGCTGATGTGTCGAGTGTTTAGTATGCTGCCTAGTCTACCAGCATAATGTAGACAATATTCTTCAATTAGCACAGGATGAGTGCCCAGTAAATCATGAAGATCAAGTGACTCAGCATAGAAGAACCAGCATAGCTGGTAAACAGCTTACTACACGAAGACAACTATGCTCCATTACAAGATAGTGGTTTCCTGAGTGGCCTACATCAATTGTACTATTCAACAGAAGTCGAAGACAAAGTTGAACAGAAAATAATACGTGTCGACGGTTGACAAGTGACCTTACAAGACCACGTGGGAATGCAGAAATTTAATGCATGTGCAGACATGTGTAATACTTTGTCAACGCCTAGGGAACACAATATTCTATTTGTTTATTCAAATAGTGGTGCCAAACCGAATTGGGGGGTTCCTGCAAATAGCTACCAAAGAGGAAAGAAGAGAGCACGCTCTTTAATGCAGTTATCGCTACAAGTACAGACATCCTATGTACCAATGGACAATAGAACAATTACATGAATATTAGGACTACTATAAATAGAAGTAACCACTATTGTAATAATTAGTGGTGTGGGTTTATTTATTTAGAGTCCAAACTTGTAATAGCTTAAGATATCCTCGATAGCTATAACTTAGGTATAATCTATATCAACCAACTGTCATTCCGCCAAGAACATTTGTAATTCTTTGTGATTTATATCAATAAAGAATAACCGTTGAAAAATTACCTTTGTTACTTATTTAAATTACTTGCTTGAATACTAAATTGCTATAACTGTTAAGTTAATTAAAAGAGTTGTATTCACCCCCTCTACAATACTCCTGTTATTTAATCAAGGGACCAACAAAACCTAATCCTTCTATCCCCAATGGGATTAATCAACTTCCTAGTTGCCTTTAAGGAAGATGGTAGCTAAGCTAGCATATGTTTCTAATTACAAAGTACAAAGACTAATCATTTCTAGTGATGATAATCCTAAGACAATTCTAAGGATTAATACAACACTATGTAAAATCACAAAGATAGTAATTTGAAAGTAAATTTACAACCCTTCTATAATCTATAGATTATAGAACTTCTCTTGCCAATCAGAAACATATGTGTGAGTGTTATGTTCTTGTGATTCTATGATGATTTTGAGTTGTAGCATGCAAGAGGTCCAAGTCTTCAAATTTCTCCAAGTCTCGCTATTTATATAGAGAGATAAAAAAACTAGCTGTTGCTGCGGCTGGGACCACGGTCGACCGTGGGTCGACTGCACATGGTCCAGTTGATAATGCTAAAAACGAACATATATTTCATAGCATTATCCCTCAATAAAGACAAGCTTTTAGTTGCAATTGTTCTATTTACAAGTGATATTCGTCTAAATAACAAAAAGCTCAAAAGTACAAAGTACAATCAACGTGGTTTAAATTATTGATAAGAAACGTCTCAAAATTACAAGAGTACAAGACGCAAAACGCAAAGTACAAGATATTAAATTGTACGCAAGGACTTTCGAAAATCCGGAATCGGGACCAGAGTCAACTCTTAACTCTCGACGCAACGGACTAAAAATTACAAGTCAACTACGCACACAAATATAATATAATATTTAAATAATTCTATAAATTATTTATATATTATATATTATATTAAATACCATCGGCAAGAAAGAAAACAAAGAAATGTGAACTCCCCCAGCTGGCCATGCGATCGCATGGCCTGGAAGAGTAAAAACCATGCGATCGCATGGCCCCAAGTATCAGGCCACATCTATAAATTTTGCGTGTTTTGGCCAGTTTTATATATTTTTTTCTTCTTCATTCACTCAACGATATATATATATATATATATATATATATATATATATATATATATATATATATATATATATATATATATATATATATATATATATATTATATTATAATTTTAATTTTAATTTTAAATTCTAATAATAAGGGTATGTTAGCGAATGTTGTAAGGGTGTAAGTCAAAATTCTTTTCGTGTAACGCTGCGCTATTTTTAATCATTGTAAGTTATGTTCAACCTTTTTAAATTAATGTCTCGTAGCTAAGTTATTATTATGCTTATTTAATGCCGAAGTAATCGTGATGTTGGGCTAAATATTAAAGACAGGGTAATTGGGCTTTGTACCATAATTGGGGTTTGGACAAAAGAACGACACTTGTGGAAATTAGACTATGGGCTATTAATGGGCTTTATATTAACTTAACGATACCTCGTTAATTTAATATATAGACTTATAATTTGACATATTTATATATAACCACATACGCTTGACTGGG
The DNA here is from genome assembly GCF_046630445.1 of Rutidosis leptorrhynchoides. Lineage (NCBI taxonomy): Eukaryota > Viridiplantae > Streptophyta > Magnoliopsida > Asterales > Asteraceae > Rutidosis > Rutidosis leptorrhynchoides. The sequence continues at coordinate 311,586,473 of NC_092338.1, read as the reverse complement.
TACGGTGGGCGGGATATCTATAAATACCAATAATTGTTCATTTTACCGGACACGGGATTGGATTAATAGTTAAGGGACTAGTTAAAACAGGGGTGGATTACATTCAAGGGTAATTGGTGTAATTGTTAACAAAGTAGTAAAACCTTGGACTACACGCAGTCGATAACCTGGTGTATTCATTAAACAAAGTATTAAGACCTTGTTATAATTCGAATCCCCAATTAGTTGGAATATTTGACTTAGGAAATAAGAATAATTTGACGAAGACTTCCGCACTTTATGATTATGACTGATGGACTATTATGGATAAATCCGTATGGACATATCGAATAATCCAGGACAAAGAACAATTAACCCATGGTAATAAACTAAAATCAACACGTCAAACATCATGATTACGGAAGTTTAAATAAGCATAATTCCTTTATTTCATATTTAATTGCACTTTTAATTATCGCACTTTTATTTACTGTCATTTTATTTAATTGCACTTTTAATTTATCGTACTTTTTAATTATCACAATTTTATTTCCGTTATTTACTTTACGCTTTAATTTAAGTTATATATATTTTTTTAATATTTTACATTAGGTTTTAACTGCGACTAAAGTTTTAAAATCGATAAACCGGTTATTAAACGGTAAAAATCCCATTTTATAATAATAATACTACTTATACATATATATATTATTAAATTTGTTAAAAATATAGCATTAAACTTGGCGAGTTCCCTGTGGACGAACCGGACTTACTAAAAACTACACTACTGTATGATTAGGTACACTGCCTATAAGTGTTGTAGCAAGGTTTAGGTATATCCACTCTATAAATAAATAAATAACTTGTGTAAAATTGTATCGTATTTAATAGTATTTTCATTGTAAAATATAAACTATTTTATATACACCTCGCATAACATCACCAGTCTAAAACACCTATCCGTTCTATAGCAGTTTGAATCAGTTTTGAACATTAATCTTTGGACTCTTTACTTCATTTAACACCTACAAAAGATACCCAACATCCTATACAAGTACTATATGCATTAAATGTTCATTTATCATGGATGTATTGCCTTGATAGTGACTTGTCATGCTCAAAGTGGAAAGTCTAACATTCTTGAATACAAGTCATGATAATCATTTGATGCATTCTTAGTTTTTTCATAATCATTTCTTTGTAATTAACACATTTGCTAAATTCCTATTGGTTGGTCAACATGTCATTGATGAAAACAACCCACTTTAATCACAAAACATGCTAGTATTCAAATTTAATCTTATTTGTGAATTAATTAAGTGTGTTAGTGATGTCTTAACAATTTAAGTAAGTAATATCAATTAAGCATGTTGTAAGACATCAAGTTAAATCAAGTCAAATCCATTCATAAACTAGATTTTAGACTTAAGCAAACCTATGTGTGTTAATAATTCATTATCTTTTAAGATTACTAGATTATGACATATTAAACATTATCAAGTAGCATAAGCATATATTGAAGCATTCCAAATACAAGTTGATGAAATTCCAACTTGTAACACATAGCAAGATAAAGTTCATACATATACATATTAAGTAACTACTTAGCAAGTTAGCATTTAGCACATAATGAAATAATACACATGTATTAGTATCAAGTAGTCAAGTGATATTCATGTAATGACTATCAAGAGATCACTAATTAATCTAGGATTAAACATATAGTGATAACATAGCATTGAACTAAGGCTATGAAAGTTTTACTTGCAAAGTGACATTTTCAAGATTAATGTACAAGTAGAAATTAATGTCCAACACATGTACAAGGAAGGAACAATTCTTGGTTGGGAGTTGATGACCATCTTAAGTATGTCTAAATACATTTTAGATGTACATGTTTTCCTATAACACTTATGTGTTATTCCTTAATCAAGGTTTAATCGTCATTAAGGTGTCATTAGATGTGATTAACCAAGATTAGTGTTCTAGTGACCAAAACACCTTTGGATATGAAGGATGCAACTATTCAAAGCATGTTTAAATAAGTTTCATAAATTATAGATGCCCTGAAGTAGTCGAACTAAAATCGGTGGAAATTCGGATAGAACCTTTTACGGTTGACCCACTGTTGTCGATCGTGTACACCTGGTTTCACAAACCAGGGTGCTAGGTTCCACGGTCTGACCTGCGGTTGACCGTAGATGTGATGACCCGAAAAAATTCGACTTATTTAAACCAATTCTCTATACGATTTAATATTTTTGACATGATAAGCAAAGTCAGTTAGATTGAGTCTCAAAATTTTTGAACTGTTTCATATATTCAATTACCCTTTGACTGCTCTCGATGATTCACGAACAATTATATGTAAATCGAAATATATATATATATATATATATATATATATATATATATATATATATATATATATATATATATATATATATATATATATATATATATATATATATATATCATAAGATGTACAAATTAATATATTTCTAAACGAAAATATATGTATATTTTATAATGTTATAAAATATAATATTAACTTAGATATAAAACGTCTTGATTTAAAAATACTATTAATTATATGTAGTAAATAACGAGAAGACGATTTAAAGAAGCAAATGACCAAAATATTAAAATGTATAAGTTACATTTCAAATAAGATAATTTATTGGCAAATAAGTCTAATTATTGATAAAGATACTTATCGCGAAACGTAAAGTACAAGTTTTCTAAGCGTATGAAAGGACGTTCGAAAAACCGGAACCGAGATATAAACCAATCATCAACGTACAAGACAACGGAGCTAAAGTTACAAGTCAACTATGCACGAGAATATAATATAATATATAATTAATTAAAATAAATTATATATATTATATATAAATATAAAAATATGTCGACAAGCTAGGAGCCATGCACAGGAAATGGAGGCTCCGCAATCGCGGGCCAAATAACCACAAAACCTCCGCGATCGTGGAGGTGTCGGTGCCAGGATGAGGGTATAAATCAAGTTGCTTGTGCCTCATTCTATCTATCTGTTTTCTTATTTATTTCAATTTCTGCATAACAATTAACATTACTCCGTAATTTTTCTTTATTATTATTTGCAAAATACAAATATTAATAATCAATAATAAGCTATATACGCAGGTGTTTTTAATTCGGGTTTCAAACCGTTTTAAACAAAGGAAATATTGGGTATTGTTCGGGGTATTGTTCGTGAATCTAAGACCAACCATACAATCATCTACTATCATTACGTCTACGCAATTTACCTACAATATTAAATCTCAATATTGAACTGTGAGTTTATAGATCCCTTTTTAAATGATTTAAATATTTTTGGGCTGAGAATACATGCACTTTATTTTATATACAATGGACACAAGTAAATACTTAATTCTACACTGAGTTTAAACCGAAAATCCCTTAGCTTTGGTAACTAGTAACTGCCAGTACATAGGATGTGAACTGGTGGGCACGAGTAATTGTATATGGATCCATAGGGCTTGACATCCCCGTCCGAGCTAGAGCGCTAGCCTTTTAACGGACGTATGTTACTTGAGTTTACGACACGTTGGTTTGCGTGTATTAAAACAACATGGGTAATTATTATTATAGCGTTAAGTTTAGTTACCCGGGGTGCTCTGTCATGTAGAATCTATTGATAAACTTTTGATGAAATCTTGTGGTCCATCTTTATATACTTATGACTCGAGCAATTAAACCTAAAACTCACCAACATTCTTGTTGACTTTTTTAGCATGTTTTATTCTCAGGTCCTTAGACTGCTTCCGCTGTGATGTGCTTGTTTCATGCATGGAGTCTCTAATGCTTTGTATAAAGTTTATTGCATTCAAAACAAAACCACTTTGTGTAATAAATAATTTGACTGTGATGTCAACCTATAAGATAAAGACTTATGTATTTCCAGGGATTTACTTATACTTAAGTAATCGCCCACATGTTTATAACTTTCTATGTTTAGAAAGTCACTTATTTTAATGAATGCAATATTTTTATTAAAGCTTATATGTAGAGGTCAAAAACCTCACTATGGAATCAATGAATAACGTATCGCGTCAATTACGATTTTGACGGGTCATTACAGTAGACCTAACTGTGAAACCCACATTCTTATTTTAAGCTTTGTTTGGTTTTGGTCTTTTGTTAGAGTAAGTGTGGATTAGTGAACTTGTATATTTATGTCAAGATGTCTATCATCACCTCTAGTTATGTGCATATGTCATCATCAAAACACTTTATTGTTATGGTTTAAGATTAGTATAGTCATTAAGCATAATCCCACATTAACTCACATTCTCCCCCAACATTCTCCCCCATTTTGATGATGACAAATACATAAGTGATGGTGAACATTTCTCTATAAATATGCACAAGTGTTAACATCACTTATCCAACTTTCTCCTCCTTTTGTCAAAGCAAAAAGGTTAGCTCCCCCTGGAACTAAGCTTACCCTAAGACAAATGCTCCCCCTTGAATCGTGCACGGTGGAAAATAACAACCACAACATATTAAACACACAACACACAAATTGTATTCATCCCTTGAAAGGAGTACACACATTAGCACCAAACATGGTGGGAACAAATAAAAGAGCACACAGAGAGCAAATAGTCTTATTCATGACAAAATCCTAGAGCAACATCCATAGTATCTCATATGAGATAGCAAGAAATCATGATAGTATTACATGCCATGTGCTTCATTTGCATGATTTCAGGTTGTTAGAGACATCGCCTTGTGTGGATCACTAGGAGTACCACATGAAAAAGAATAGTTGATAAGCAGATCAAGATACTTGAAGATGCGTGTAAGTCGTGCCCCATAGGGAAGTGGTTGTGATGGATCTTGATTCAGATCATTCATTCGGGAAGCCATTAGGAAGGTAATGTTGATCGGTATTGACTACTTTAGACACTACATAAGTCCTAGTTCAGTCACTGATAAACGGTCATCATCATCTTTTCAAAAGAAGATGTTGTGGTGAATGATTGCCTTCCATGTCTCATGTTCAATCCAAATGTCACTGTCAAGAAGGCCCTCTTGACAAAATGTACTTAGTTTGAGATTTGGATTGAGAAAGATAGAAGTGATTGCCCTTCGTGGAATGAACCGAGGTAGGAGTTGTATACGATTTTGGGTAGTATAGAATTCAACTCCTCTAGATGGCACTTTGAGAATCTTCCCGAATTGTTTAAGTGTCAAGAGATATTCTTGATCAAACATTTTGAATTTCACTATGTAATTAGAGGTGAATTCAAATTTTGAGTAGAATTTTTTGACAAGTGAGGGAAAGACATGAGTCTCAAGCATGAGAAATGACTCCCATCCTACTTTAACAAACTCCTTTTGAGTAGTAGAATAGTCATTAAAGAATACTTCACATTCTTCTTGTATGAGTCTTGAGTCATTAAGAGATGTTTCTTCAGGTCATTAGAGGTTTTATCGAAGACTCTAGACACTTTCAGATTTGAGTGATGCTTAGAGTTGGAGAATAGAAATGGTTTAGAGGAACTCATTGCTTTGGGGTGCATGATATTCTTTAGTGACCTTCCTTTAAAAGGAGTAAAGAGTTGAATGACTCATCATCTTGGGTGATTGATTCATTCAAGAATTTCCAATCACAATTAACTATGATTGTATTTGGTCATTGTATGCAGAGAAATAACATTAATTGGAAGTTGTTCCGTATTTAATGAAAAAAACAAAAGAAATGTCAGATGGCATGAGGCTGATTTCACGACCGATCGTGGTTCGACCGTGTTGGGTCTGTGTGCAAATTCTTAAGATGAAATGACATGCATTCAAGACAATATTCAAATAAAGATAGTACAAATTACCAACATAATTAAAACATGCTTTTAACACACATCAAATCTCTTCAATCACTCTCATTATCAACATTTCCACTTGATCCGCATGTGAGTGACCTCAACACCCCCTTCAACAACTTCTTCATCTTGGACTGTTTCTTCGTGTTCTTGATATGATTTCTGTAAATGTGATCAAGCTTTCCATCGAAGTCCAAGTTACTTATGGGTTCTGATGTTACTTCTTCATCACTATTCGAGATTTCAATTGCCCTTTTCCTTGACACACTCGGGCATGCTTCATCATCGTTTTTCCTCTTTTTTGAAGATGGTGTTTTCGAGATTCCTAGCCTCTTAATGGGATCAAGAGTGGGTAGATGAGAATGAGGGTGAGTAATTTCAAGAATCTCTTCACGCGGGGTTTCAAATTTACATAACATATCAATTACTTCCTCTGCATTCCAGAGAAAGTTTGGAAGATTGATTATGTCGTGATAACGGCTGTAGAATTCATAACTCACTGATGGAACTTCCATTATTTCACCAAAGTCCTTGAGGGAGAAGGTGTAGTTTTTGTTGAGGAGAACAAAGGAGATTACCCCATTTTTGAAGGTAAATTGGCGTGAAATTCTCGGATAAGATTTAGATATATTGGTCTATCAAGAGTGAGAAATGCCTCCCACATGAGTGCGAAAAAACAATCATAAGATCAGGCAACTGAGCATGAGCGACCCTTCTTCCTTCAACAATCTTCCTATCGCTAAGGAATTGAATGTTGTAGTTGATTTTGGCCTTTAGGGTTTTTGGAGGATTGTATACGTTCTTTCCTCTTGATTCCGCATCATTGGTTCTTGTCATTTTCTGTACAATAATACTTTAAATTAAATGAAAGTGATCGTACAAATGACTCAATTGTGTAATCACTATTTTGCAAACTTAGTTAATACAAGCAAAAATGTGTTCTAATGTTAACTTTCTTCACATTCTTACCCTCTTTTGGTAAAAATGTGCTTACAAATGTATGAATGTATATTTTCACAATATTCATACAAGACAATGATTTGCAAACTTGGTTATCATCAATATCTAGTGTTTTGATGTTAACGTTCTTCACATTCTCACCCTCTTTTGGTGATAATGCATTTGTACTTTAGATTATTAGTGGTTTTCACAATGTTCACATGGACTCATGTTTTGCAATTTGATTTTCATCAATACACAAGTGTTTGGATGTTATCAATTTCTACATTATTACTCTTCATTAGTGAAAATGTGCTTGAATTATGTGAACAATGAACTTATGAAAACCTAATCTAGTTGTATGATGAACCCTAGAATTCACAATCTTAAATTGATGCATTGTTAATCATGATTTCAAAGGTTTTAGAAGTTTTCACCAACACAATTGATTATTAGTATCAATTTGAGTAGAATTTTCTTATTAGGGTTTCTTCAAACAATGTTTGAAGAATTCATCATACCAACACAATTGAATGAAGGAATTTCGTAGATTAATCTTACCGAGAGTGAAGATTAAGGATGAGTAGAAACAAATTATTCGATGTGCGGTTGAAGTTCTTGAGCTGTGGAAGAGAGAGAGTGAAAATTGATTTTGAATAGAATGAAGAATGAGGGTTAGAAGTGGAACAAAAAGGCTGTCAGGACCCGTGTAGTCGAACTGCGGTCGACTGTGGGGTTGACCGTAGAGGGTAAAGTTTCTGCGGTTGATTCTGCAATCTGCCATGGTTCGATCGTGCAACTTGGAATAGTGAACTTTGTCTGATTCTTCATGTCGAGCGCGTTTTGACAATTTTGTAGTTCTATAGTATACCTGAGGACAAGTTTTCTTTGCTGAATATTGTATGATCACATCTAACTGATATTTCATCATCAATGACATGTATGTAGGCACGTTTATATATACATATATATAGTTACACATATATTATACACATAAGGCACATTGTCCTACAACTAGCATGCAATCTTTTCAAGTAAGCAATCATTCCTAAGATAAACATAATCTTATTGAGTAATCCTTATAATCATTTTGAGGATGTGAAATTTGAAATAGTGACACATTGACTTAAAACACATTAAGTTTCAAATTCACAATCCTCGTTTCTTATTGTGTGATCATTGATTCTCATTGATCTTAAGATTACCCAACTTTTGACTTATCCCTCCCATTTGATTTACTACCCTTCCTAGGTTTTCAAATTTCCTAATGATTGACCTTAGACTTAGAGTACCTTGTTTGTGCCTACTAGAATTGTGACTAGATTTCAACACAATTTTGATTTCAAAACAATTTTTGTCATTTAAAGACATTTTCAAATTATTGTTTTCATCACTTAAATTTTTGTTGAGTTGATTAATCTTTTGTAATTCTTTTTCCAACAATTTTACTTTGTCACAACTTCCAGTATACACAAATTTCACCGCTTCGTACTCATCTAGCAAATCTTCATACTTAGAAGGTTAGAATACATGTACCTCATTGCTTTTAACGCTTGAGCTTTCGCCTTCTTCTTCTTGGTAGCAAGATTCAACCTCATCCTCACTACGAGCGTCTTGGCTTGGAGAGTATCTTGAGCCCATGAGACAAAAGTCTTCATCTTCATCTCCATCTCCATCTTGATCATCTAACCAATTCCCACCAAGACATTCAAGTCTTGTTACCTTTTCTTTGAACCCATTCTTCATCAAGCAACTTGAGGCTTCTTCAACTTGAGGACATAGTGTATCCCAACATTCCTTTGCACTTTCACATGAAAGCATTTTAACCCTTTCTTCACTTGGAAGAACTCTATGAAATAGTGATATAGCATCAAATTGCTTTAGCACTTTACTTACTACTTCATCATTTTGAAATGTTGTTAGTGCACTAAATAGAGTTTTCCATCACCGTCGAACAACCTGAGAATGGTTTAGGTCTATATTGTACACCTAGGATAATATTGAACTAGAAAACTCATGTCGCAAGAGCATATGTGATGACCCGGAAAATTTCGACTTATTTTTAACTCGAATCTTTAAATGATTTAATGTTTTTGACACGATAAGCAAAGTCTGTAATGTTGAATCTCAAAATTTTTGAACTATTTTCATACATTCATTTAACCTCGACCAATTCCGACGATTCACGAACAATTATATGTAAACAGATGTGTGTGTGTGTGTGTGTGTGTATATATATATATATATATATATATATATATATATATATATATATATTATAACTTGAAAACGTTAACAGAGTATTAAATGTATAATGCCTTACATTAAACTTATTTGTTTCAATATATATTTAATATATTTATCTACGGAATTAAAAAAAAATACCAAACGATTGGATTAAAAGATATTCTTTTAGCATTTATCAAAATATTATGATATTGTTACGGGTCTCTGTTGTGAGGACCACTTTGATTTAAGAAATCTTCCCCTTTTTAACAGTATTTAGAATAGATGGTAATGTAATCTACAAGTGAGAACAAAGTGTCAAATAACGGGAGTTAGACAAAAGTTAGTGGAGATTCATGCTTAGTTTCCAATGCATGCTTTACATTAATTTCCTCACGTCTCTTGATGTGTTAACTATTTAGCTTTCATAATATTTAATGTAAAGTGGAAAACATGGAGTGTATATATATATATATATATATATATATATATATATATATATATATATATATATATATATATATATATATATATATATATATATACTTTTGAATTAATATCGAATTAAATCCTACCTTAATAAAATTAGAGATTGATCAATGTTAAGCTTTTGATATTTAACTACGCCAATCTTATTTGACCTTTTCAACCGGTTTCACATCATGTATAGGTAAAACTAGTACCAATTGTTTATTGTAGTTATCACCTATGTTCAGAACATCCAAAAATAAAATGAAGATTAGGAATATTAATTATTTGTACCAAATATACCATCATTTGTCTATTTTTTTTAACTTATTAGGTACACTTTTTACGACTCGTTTCTCAAACGTCATGACAAACTTATTTTTTTCGAGGGTTATGGGACGGAGGATGTAACACCCTGTTTTTGTTTCTGATTTTGCAGTAGGTCGGGATGCCGTCCCTATAGGGGGACGCCGTCCAGTAACAAAAGGTGGGACGCCATCCAAAGTTTGGGACGCCGTCCAAATGGTCTGTCGAGCCAGCTGTTTTAATTATTTTAAAAGGGGTAAAATGGTAAAATTACTTAGATGCCGGTTTGGAGCCTTCAAGGCTGATTCATTGATCACTTTGGATCATATTTCACCAACCAAAAACACTCTCAAACTTATCTAGAGAGAGAGGAGAGTTTTAGAGAGAGAGAGGTGGATTTGGAGAAGGAGTCAGATTCTCGCAAAAGCTCGGGTTCTAAAGTTGTTCATCTCGCTCCTAGCTACGTTGTGGTGGTATTGGTAAGCTCAAACTCCGAATTTCATTTGTTAGATTTGATATTCAAGTTAGGGTTTTGAGGTAGATTGTTGTGAAACCCTTTTTGATGATGAAGTAGGTTCATGGTGACTAGTTATTCTTGTCACTTGGCAGGTTTTGCGTTGGTTGTCGATTTAGCCTTGATTAGGGTTGATAATGAGTTTAATCACTAGGTTTGGTGATTTTGGAAGTGTTGGAACCCTTTTGGGTGAGTTTGGTTAACTAATTTTGAAATGGGTCAAAATTAGGGTTTTGGTGTCAAAATGGGTATGACACATGTTTATCACTTGTGTTCGGGTTTATTCGGTGTGTTAGGACCAATTTCACCCGTGTTAGTGATTATTGGTTAGTTTGGACGCGGTTTGTGCTTGAAAGTGCATTTGGATCGAATTTGCACTAAGTGTCATATGGGTTGAGTTGTAAGTCAACCCTAATTGTGTTGTTGTGTTTGTGATGATGGATTAGGTACTTTCCATTGGCGCGTGGCGGTTTATTTGGAAGCATTCATCAAGGCGACAAGGTGAGTGTTAATATCTTATGTGCATATGTATGTGTAGGATGGGTGCGGGTCGGGTGAAGTGATTCTCGGTTATAGAGCTCACTTCACATATAGGTGGATTTGATGGACTTTTGTATGAGTCCAATTGGCACGTTTGTGCGTTTTGGTTGACCACCTTTGGCGAGGTACACGTTTGTGTGTACGTTATCACATGTGGTTGTGATTTGGATGTTATAACCCCAATGGCGAAGGGTTGATATTGTCGTGATGTGGATAACCCCGATGTGGTAGATTTTATAATCCCGTGACCGTGATTTTGGGTTGGTGAAGTGAATCGCGTGTGGGTTCAGATTCACGATGACGCGTGTAGTTCGGTCATCTTATCGAAATGAATCTCGTGTAGTTCGGATTCATGGTGACTCGTGTAGTTCGGTCATCTTATTGAGGTAGTAATCTCGTGTGGTTTCGGATTACTAAGGCTCGTGTAGTTCGGCCAACCTCGATGTTGTGAAGATAGTAATCTCGTATGGTTTCGTATTACTAAGGCTCGTGTAGTTCGGCCAATCTTCATTGTTGCATTTGGTTCTCGGTTTTGGGTTAAGGGGTTAACCTTGGTCGTTTATATTGTTGTATATATTTATATTGTTGTATTGTCGTGATGTAGCTAACCCTCCAGGTGTAGCTTCTTGGCGTTGTTCACATCGTCGTTGGTGAACTTATATTTGTTGATGTATCTATAGCTTGTTGCTTAGTGACTACGGTATGCTTAGCTTAGCTTGCCTTATAACTTGCATGCTTCGAAATGCGGTATTTGATATTTGTGTGGCGTGTCCATTTTATACATATATATGTATGTAGTATATTATCATTCACTAAGCGTTAGCTTACCCTCTCGTTGTTTACATTTTTATAGATTGCACGGATGCGGTGGCTCGGGTAAACGCGGGGACTAGTGGACTTGCATAGTTGCTTTAGAAGACTTGCTTTTGGATTTGATTAGGATTGGGTAGCGTGTCCCCAATCCCATGCTCGGTCTATGTTTTTGTATAAACTAATGGGTCGAAATAGTCACTTGTGGTATTTTGGGTCGATGTGGGCCCGGTGTCGTAAAACTCGGTTTTTATTGTGAAAAACTCTTAGTTTAAACTATTGTAATCTACTGTGAAAGTGTTTTGGTTTAAAAGTGTCGGAAAGCGGGTTTTCGCCCGCGTGTGTTCGAAAAACTGTTCAGAATGTTTTAGTACATCTGGACGCCGTCCCAGTTGTCTGGACGCCGTCCCAGTCTTAAGAGCTGGACGCCGTCCAAGCTTTTGAACGCCGTCCAGATCAACTGCTCCAGAATTTTTTTTTTAAGGCACATTTTCGGTAGGTTAACGGGTTGGGTTGTTACAAGTGGTATCAGAGCATGGTCTAAGGGATTTGGGCGACTTGAGATAGGTGCCTAGACTTAGACTTTTGTGTGTGCTTATTGTTGCGGGACTTGTAGGATTACGGGTCGGAATGGGTTTAGTTAGTGCCTTGTTTATAGGTTGACTAACGTTTATATTAGTAATGCGGATATTATTAATATATTATTTGTGTTGTGATGATAATTCTCGCGTGTGTTATATCGCGTACAATTTTGTTTGTGTTTGTTTATAACATCGAGCGAGACGGTCGTTGTACTAACAAGTCGATACGGCGTGTGTGCGTAATAAGGACTTGCAAACCTTATTACGGGTGCAAATCGTGTCTAACAAGTGACGTACGACGAGTGTTGAGCAAGATGGGGCGGTGTTGTGCGTATGTTTTTATACGTTCGTGGACTAATCGTTTTGCATTCTTTAGAATGACGACGCGAAACGAGATCGAGACGAATGACGAGGAGTTTAACTCTAGAGTTGCGGCCGCCGTTGCGGAGAAAATGAGTGCGTTTCGAGAAGAAATGGATAGGAAGTATTCCGAATTTCGGGGTAGTAGTGAAATGGAGCATTGTCTTAAGAGCTTCATGAGGACTAAACCCCCGATGTATGACGGGAAACCGGATCCTTTGGTAAGCACAACTTGGATCTCGGATGTCGAAGGGTGTTTTCGTACTATTGAATGCCCTCCTGAGAAAAAGACAAGACTCGCTACTAGTTTGTTGCGGGGTAGGGCGAAGGATTGGTTGGATTGTAAGATTGATCTTGTTGGTGGTGAGCCATTTATGGCGTTATCGTGGGACGGGTTTAAGAAGGAATTCTTCGAGGAGTTCCGGACTTCAGCCAATTTGTCGGAAATGCGTAATGAGTTGCGAAATTTGCAACAGGGTTCTATGGATTTGAATACTCTCAAGACGACCTTTATGGCGAAGGCTCGTTTTTGCCCGGAGTATTTGGGGAATGATCATTTGTTGATGGAGGATTTCTATCGAACTTTGAATGATGACTTGAAGAATAAGATTAGCCGGGGTTACGCGAAATCGTTTGCAGAATTATTCGCCGTGGCTAGAGGTTTTGAGTCGTATTCGCGATCGAAGATTGGTGAACCTTCAAGTGAGAGAAGGGTTGTTTCATATGGTGCTCCAAGTAAGAGGACTAAGGGTCTGAGTGTGAGCACGGGTGGTATACGGACGAGTATATCAGATTCTAGTGCGTCTAGGTGTTATAATTGTGGCGTGAGGGGTCACAAGTCTTGGGAATGTTCGGTGCCAAGGGGTGATGGCATGGTGTGCTTCCATTGCCAAGAAGAAGGACATCGTAAGTCGGAGTGTCCCAAGTTATCGAGGACAGGTGCGGCAAGGAGACGTTAAGGTACGTTTCATTTTAATAAATATGTCCTTTGACTATTTATTATGTGCCGTTGAGTTTGAGTTGATTAAATGCCTTGTGTTGAGCATATTGTTGTTATGTGTGACGTTCCTAATGGAAGTACCATATGGTGATGTTTTTGGTTGTCGGGCGAAGGGCGTAAGACTTGGTGCCACCAAGCATTCCTTAGTATTTGGGAAGCGTTTCTACCAAACCACGGGAATGGGTTTTGGTGTTCGGTTGTTAAACGCGTGTTCGTTTTTGTGTTGAAGTTGATGACCCATGAGGTTCGTCGGGTGGTTGGAACCCTTGAAATCGAGTGTTTTGAATCTCGATGTATGTTGGTAATGGAGTTTATATGACGCGACATTAGGTGCCTCTTTTATACCTACTAGCGTGGTGTTCAACTCCGATTGTGTTGCGCTTACATTGTACTTAGGGTACCGAAGTGAAACCCTTAAGTACATGAGTGACTAGGTTGAGATTGACAAACTAAAGCAATTGGATGATTGCGAGGGTGTGATTTGTGTAATTGTAGTACACTTTTTGTTCGAAGTGTTTGAGGATTGATTTAAATCCTTCGTGTGCTCTCGGTTGGAGCAAGATGTGGTGATGGGTCGTGTGAACCCAATTGTTGGTAAAGTCTACCTTTGGTAGCATGGTACGGTTGTACGAGATGCAGTTATGTGATGTAGTTCCAAGTAGGGGAGTTACACTCCCGCCCGAGGAAGTTTTAGTGTGAGATTTCGGATGACGTTTTAGTAAGATCCGAAAATTATGTTGGGACCTAGTTTGGTCGATTTGTGGTAGATTACAATTTCGGATAAATTGTACTTATGGTTTGGATTTGAATTATAACCGAGGTGGTAATGTGGTAAATCTCACTGAGAGATAATGGACGTGTTTGGCGAGCAAGTTGAAATCCTTCGGTTAAGGGAGGTGTGTGTCGGATTCTCTTCTAGAGAATTATTGTTTTGTGCCTATGTTTGATATAGGTGGTTCTTGCTCGAGTGCGTGAATGGTTAGTGGTATCCGCTAGGATTCACTATGGCGTAGCAGAGCGCGATGTTACGCTACTCGTCGTTCGAGGCCAAAAGGGCGTTGATTGATGAAGCATGACTTTCGGAGTCCGCTGACTTCATCATGGTATTGGTGATTGATGAAGCATGACCTTTAGGGTCCGCTGACTTCATCATGGGAGTATGCGATTGGTGGAGCATGACCTTCGGGGTCCGCTGACTTCATCATGAGCGAGGTGTTATATCGGTGGAGCATGACCTTCGGGGTCTGCTGACTTCATCCGGTGTTGAGATTGGTGAAGCATGATCTTCAGGTCCGCTGACTTCATCATGGTAGTGGATCGCGTGTGGTTTCGGATTCACGATGACGCGTGTGGTTTCGGTCATCTTATTATGGAAGTGAATCTCGTGTAGTTCGGATTCACAAATGACTCGTGTGGTTTCGGTCATTGTATTGAGGAGTGGGTCTCGTGTAGTTCGGATTCACAAATGACTCGTGTAGTTCGGTCATTCCTCTGGGATAGTGACTCTCGTGTAGTTCGGATTCACTATGGCGCGTGTAGTTCGGCCATTCCCGATTGTTGTTGTGGTGAAGGTAGTGAGTCGCGTGTGGTTCAGATTCACTAAGGCGCGTATGTTTTCGGCCAGCCTTCGTATTGTTGGATGTGTGAGCACCGATAGGAAATTTGAGTACCATCTCCGTGTACGATTGGATATGCGTTGTCCATGAGTTAGTGTTATATGTCGTTGTACACTAACGGATGTTGTTTGATCTATCGGTTGTTTGATAAACCGATGGTGGGGTCGTGAGGACCATGTTGTGGTATGATTAGTGATGCGATAGCCGTGTTTTGCTCACGTGTTGTTACGGGTGTGACGATCGTTGATTTTGTACACCTTAGGATTAGCACATAGTCGTTTTGGGCGCTTTTGGTTTTAGCCGTTGTTTATGATGTTAGGATAGTGGCGTATTGGTTGTATTGCGCACTACAAAGGATGTTTAGTGGTAAGTGTAATCCGTAAGGATTCATGTGGTTCGGTCTTCATCGTTCGGATTATTGACTTTAGGATTAAGACTTGGTTGCTTCTAGCATTGTACCTGTAATGGTACGCTGAAGGGTTGATATCTCGGTCCGAGATTGGTTGAGTTTTCCCGATGATAGGGAGTGAGCATGGTTTTAGAGCTCGGATAGTGGGTTTGATAAATCGCGGGAGACGATTTTAGTTGTTAAAGGTGATTCCTTGGGAAGAGTTGACTAGGAAAGTCGGATTGGGACTTATGTTGAGGACCGTGGAGTGTGGTCCGTTTGGTTAAGTGATGAGGATCATGAGGACGTGACCGATTCTAAGTGGGGGAGAGTTGTAACACCCTATTTTTGTTTCTGATTTTGCAGTAGGTCGGGATGCCGTCCCGATAGGGGGACGCCGTCCAGTAACAAAAGGTGAGACGCCGTCCAAAGTTTGGGACGCCGTCCAAACGGTCTGTCGAGCCAGCTGTTTTAATTATTTTAAAAGGGGTAAAATGGTAAAATCACTTAGATGCCGGTTTGGAGCCTTCAAGGCTGATTCATTGATCACTTTAGATCATATTTCACCAACCAAAAACACTCTCAAACTTATCTAGAGAGAGAGGAGAGTTTTAGAGAGAGAGAGGTGGATTTGGAGAAGGAGTCGGATTCTCGCAAAAGCTCGGGTTCTAAAGTTGTTCATCTCGCTCCTAGCTACGTTGTGGTGGTATTTGTAAGCTCAAACTCCGAATTTCATTTGTTAGATTTGATATTCAAGTTAGGGTTTTGAGCTAGATTGTTGTGAAACCCTTTTTGATGATGAAGTAGGTTCATGGTGACTAGTTATTCTTGTCACTTGGCGGGTTTTGGGTTGGTTGCCGATTTGGCCTTGATTAGGGTTGATAATGAGTTTAATCACTAGGTTTGGTGATTTTGGAAGTGTTGGAACCCTTTTGGGTGAGTTTGGTTAACTAATTTTGAAATGGGTCAAAATTAGGGTTTTGGTGTCAAAATGGGTATGACACGTGTTTATCACTTGTGTTCGGGTTTATTCGGTGTGTTAGGACCAATTTCACTAGTGTTAGTGATTATTGGTTAGTTTGGACGCGGTTTGTGCTTGAAAGTGCATTTGGGTCGAATTTGCACTAAGTGTCATATGGGTTGAGTTGTAAGTCAACCCTAATTGTGTTGTTGTGTTTGTGATGATGGATTAGGTACTTTCCATTGGCGCGTGGCGGTTTATTTGGAAGCATTCATCAAGGCGACAAGGTGAGTGTTAATATCCTATGTGCATATGTATGTGTAGGATGGGTGCGGGTGAAGTGATTCTCGGTTATAGAGCTCACTTCACATATAGGTGGATTTGATGGACTTTTGTATGAGTCCAATTGGCACGTTTGTGCGTTTTGGTTGACCACCTTTGGCGAGGTACACGTTTGTGTGTACGTTATCACACGTGGTTGTGATTTGGATGTTATAACCCCAATGGCGAAGGGTTGATATTGTTGTGATGTGGATAACCCTGATGTGGTGGATTTTATAATCCCGTGACCGTGGGTTTGGGTTGGTGAAGTGAATCGCGTGTGGGTTCGGATTCACGATGACGCGTGTAGTTCGATCATCTTATCGAAATGAATCTCGTGTAGTTCGGATTCATGGTGACTCGTGTAGTTCAGTCATCTTATTGAGGTAGTAATCTCGTGTGGTTTCGGATTACTAAGGCTCGTGTAGTTCGGCCAACCTCGATGTTGTGAAGATAGTAATCTCGTATGGTTTCGGATTACTAAGGCTCGTGTAGTTCGGCCAATCTTCATTGTTGTATTTGGTTCTCGGTTTTGGGTTAAGGGGTTAACCTTGGTCGTTTATATTGCTGTATATATTTATATTGTTGTATTGTCGTGATGTAGCTAACCCTCCGGGTGTAGCTTCTTGGCGTTGTTCACATCGTCGTTGGTGAACTTATATTTGTTGATGTATCTATAGCTTGTTGCTTAGTGACTACGGTATGCTTAGCTTAGCTTGCCTTATAACTTGGATGCTTCGGTATGCGGTATTTGATATTTGTGTGGCGTGTCCATTTTATACATATATATGTATGTAGTATATTATCATCCACTAAGCGTTAGCTTACCCTCTCGTTGTTTACATTTTTATAGATTGCATGGATGCGGTGGCTCGGGTAAACGCGGGGACTAGTGGACTTGCGTAGTTGCTTTAGAAGACTTGCTTTTGGATTTGATTATGATTGGGTAGCGTGTCCCCAATCCCATGCTCGGTCTATGCTTTTGTATAAACTAATGGGTCGAAATAGTCACTTGTGGTATTTTGGGTCGATGTGGGCCCGGTGTCGTAAAACTCGGTTTTTATTGTGAAAAACTCTTAGTTAAACTATTGTAATCTACTGTGAAAGTGTTTTGGTTTAAAAGTGTCGGGAAGCGGGTTTTCGCCCGCGTGTGTTCGAAAAACTGTTCAGAATGTTTTAGTACATCTGGACGCCGCCCCAGATGTCTGGACGCCGTCCCAGTCTTAAGAGCTGGACGCCGTCCAAGCTTTTGGACGCCGTCCAGATCAACTGCTCCAGAAATTTTTTTTAAGGCACATTTTCGGAAGGTTAACGGGTTGGGTTGTTACAGAGGATAATTAATAAAATATGTAAATTTTAAGTTAATAAAAAAGTTATCTTTTTATTCTAAAATAGAAATTTTATATATTATATATTTAATATTTTGTCTATTTTAAATGGGACGGAGTACACGCGACATACAAAAATAATTGACAACAAAATGTCACGGATAAAAACCAAGTGGGTGGTGGCTAGTCATAGCTTTTACCACATTTTTTTCTTTTAATTATTATTTATTTATTATTTTTATATATATTATAGTTATAATATATATATATATATATATATATATATATATATATATATATATATATATATATATATATATATATATATATATATATATATATATATATATATATATATATATATATATATAATAAAAATAAAAATAAAAATTTTGAAAAGGACATCTTGATTCACGAGATTAGTAGCATCTTATGATGCGGTTCACTTTATAATTTGTACATGTTTTTAATTTTTTTTTATTATTATATTCATTAAATTATTATTATTATATTAATTATATTATTATTATTAATGGGTTATAAAATGGAACTAGTTGGTTTCAATGTTAGTACTACACACACGATCAACAATCTATCTCTCGATCTCTCTGATCTCTATATTACTCTGTATTTATTTTATTATTTATATTAATTATTATTATTAATCCAAATATATTATCAGTAGTAATAGTATTATTATTATTAGTATTATACATAATATATTACAACAAGATCATGAGCGAGTTATTTTCCAAAATGGGTTTTAGTGAGCGGAATGAAGCTATGGAATTATGGGTTATAGCTATGGAGGTTATGGGTAATGTTCGTGGATACCACGGGTGAATCAAAAGCTAACCTTTCATTTGTCATTTCCGTTACGTCTGCATACTTTTCCTACAATATTGAACCACAATATTGATACGTGAGTTTATAGATCCCTTTTTAAATACTTTAAATATTTTTGGGCTGAGAATACATGCACTTTATTTTATACGCAATGGACACAAGTACATACTAAATTCTACACCGAGTTTGAACCGAAAATCCCTTAGTTTTGGTAACTAGTAACTGCCACTTATAAGAACTGGTGGGCGCGAGTATTTGTATATGGATCCATAGGGCTGGACATCCCCGTCCGTTCCAGGTATAGAGACCCTAGCCTGAACTATAAATCAGACGTATGCTATTTGAGTTTAGTACATGTTAGTTTGCGTGTATTGTACATGTTGGTTGCATGTATGTCAAAACAGGGGTACTTATTATATATACGTTAAGTTTAGTTACCAGAGTGCTCAATTTCGTAGAATATTTTGATAAATGTTTTGGATGAAACAATTGAAATCTTGTGGTCCACCTTTATATACAGATTATGCGTAATATTAAAACTATGAACTCACTAACCTTTGTGTTGACACTTTTAAGTATGTTTTTTCTCAGGTCCTTAGAAGTCTTCCACTGTTTGCTTATACGTTATACAAGCTATGTGCATGGAGTCATACATGCTTTATTCGAGAAAAATTTGCATTCACAAAATCATCACCATGTGTTTTATTTTGACTGCATTGTCAACGGATGTATTATTGTAAACTATTATTTACGGTGATTGTCTATATGTAGAAATCATCAGATGTCGAAAACCTTAGATTTAAATATTCATTTATGGTGTGCCTTTTTAAAAGAATGCAATGTTTGTAAAACGTATCATATAGAGGTCAGTACCTTGTAATGAGACCAGATGTTGATATATTTGTCCAAGTGGATTTGGACGGTTCATTACATGTGGTATCAGAGCATTGGTCCTAGCGAATCAGGTCTTGCATTAGTGTGTCTAACTGATAGTTGTTAGGATACATTAGTGAGTCTGGACTTCGACCTTAGCTGCATGTCAAAAAGTTTTGCTTATCATTTCTTGTCGGAAATTACCTGCTTATCATTCATAAGTCTAGACACGTTTTTCTGCATTTATTGCATAGATAGTGTACAGACGAATTCATATCTTATCATATCTGTTACTGTAAACTTTGCCTGACAGCTTCCGTAAATTCCCACCGTAATCTGCGAGATCTCTTGTACTATATATATAGGTATTCTATGTAATTAGAATATCATCTGATATCTGAAAATCATTTCATATCGAAAAATCTTTTATCTAACCGTATAAGATGAATTCTGCAACCAGTTCGAGTTCCTCGAATTCTGACAGCTATTCTGATATGGATTTCTTACTTGATTCCTCGAGTTTCTCGAGCTCCAAAGGCAGCGTAACCGGAATGAACCAACCAATTAGTTATCATCTATTCTGGATAAATTGAGGATGGGTTCGTAGTCTACTTAATCATTGGAGACAAGAAGAAGGTGATCCTTTCCACCCACCAAATTGCCCTATTGGCGAAGAACCTGAAGCACTTACCGGCGAACCAGTCCAAAACACCATTTTCACTCTCATTTCCAGGATATCTCGCCATGATTATATAATATCTCAAATTCTAAATCTTATTCATCCCCTCGTTCCAATCGCCAATCATCCTGGAGTAATAGAAGAAGTCAACGAGCTTCGCGTTCGAGTAGTCATTTTGGAGAATATGGTGCAAAATTTACAAACACCAGCAGCATCACCAGCACCAACAGCACCACCAACATCATCACCAACAGTACCATTACCACCACCAACAACATCCGCATCGCAAGCCTCAACTTCACAATCTGTCCCACGAGCATCAACGTCATACGCACCATAGATACCAAGGAGTACCAACAACAATAAACGATGAAGTATTGATTCATCACTTCATTGAAGAAATATTCTGCAGAGAATATGTAGTTTCTAAAAGTTTTAGAGATTATTCATTTCTAATTCCAGTTGAAAAATCAAATGAGTTTAATATTATATTGACTCATTAAATCTCTAATTACATCTGAAGAGGATATATATGTATGTATGTCTTCATAATGATTGTAATGAAAAATTCTTTTGTACAAACTATTAATTGTGAAAATATTTTAACGGGTAGATAATACCTGAGAAATATTTAGATTTCACATTAATAAGTTACACTGTACATTTTTCAATTCCGATTCAACAATCATTAACTATACTCACTAGTTTCACAAACATTCTTTCATAGAAATCAGAACAACCAATCTCATTCAAATTCAAACACATATTCTGATTTTAACATATCAGAATCCAAGTCAAGATATAACAGATATCATCACTCTTAGATCCCTACATCTTTCAAAGCTATACTTTGACTTCAAAACTGTGCTAGAATATCACTTCTATTCATAAAACCCAAAAAAATATTCGTATCATTCAAAATTCTAGAACATCATATGTATATTGATGATTACAATCTGCATTCAAACCCTTCATGATTATTGAAAACACCTCAATTTAGAAACAATCGAGAGGATGATCCAACCACACGTTATCTATGAAAAAAATGATTTATGCATATAGTTATGCACCTTGGAAATTCTCGAAACTTAAGTAAAAGCTTAAAACGTATTCGTGTTAGGTCTTTTAGCATTGTTATTACCGAAAATAACCTTGCAATTCCTTTTCAAGGTATCCAGTGTTATCACCCTTTCAACCAGCCAACTTTGACTTTTCAGATTAGCTTTATTATAACCTTGGTATATACTTTTTTGTTACCGGGGAACCTTTTACATTCCACCATATTAACAGTAAACGTACCAACAACTCATTACTCTTTGACTTAAGTCTCTCCGAAAAATCACTATATTTATTCATCGAAACCCTATCATGTACTCATCTTCATCTTGTAACGGTAGTTGCCATACCAAATACCGAGAAGCTTCAATCATTACTCTCAAATTTCGCAGCGTTTCTACGTCATCAGTTATATATATACATATAACGTCTATCTCCTGGACTTACATACTTCAATTCTGAATTTCTAAATAAGCACCCCAGTTTATAAATCAGTTCTTGGAATTTTGAAAAAGCTGACGAAGCAGCAAAAACTGTAAACGACCTTAACAGTTAAAAGTTTGATGATAAAGAATAGTGTGTTGAAAAAGCTCAGAAAATGAGAAAATTTGGTACTGAAAAACGGATTGAGCAAACCATGAAGGAGGCTGTGGACAAATCACAAAGACTAAATCTGCCTTCAAAGAATCCAGATGATTCAGTATCCGCTGAAGTCTTTAACGAATACCTTACTTTTTACTCATTCTAAATTCTTGCGGAAAAATATTCTTCATCATCCTCTGATTTTATATATTTTAAAAATTCTTAAATATCATCATATCTTTCAGTATAAATATCCTCGATATTTCTGAAGATATCTTCATAACTATCATTGTCCGAGATTATTTATCTCTTTGCGCTATCTGTGTTACATCATAAAGGAAACTATTTTAGTTTCTAAACTTCTGAAACCTTCGAGTTTAAATTATGAATGTATTTTGGAGAAGTGTTAGGAATTGAAGCATGAGTTAGTATAATATGATGACGCCTGGCCAACGTGGTTATTATTACAGTAAGTCATGCTAAGTTTCTAATGGAACGTGATGATGGTTCACAGACCTTACCCTCATCATGTTCCATGTTACATAACTCTTTCATTCTATTTAACCTCTAAACATATCAAGAAAATAATTTCTTAATAGTTCTATCTTATCTGTGTTTGTCTGGTAATTTAACAAATCAGATCGTGCTATTACCATTTCCTTCTTAGAACATTAGTCATCTTCATTCGTAATTCAGAGATTTAGTCTACAAATCCGAGACGTCTTGATTGCTTTACTTAAAGTCGGGAAGAAAAACAAAAACATAAAGCCCTGAAATATAAGGGAATACAACATAGAAATTACAAACTGTATATATCAATACGTATTGCAATGTAAAGACACGGGAGAATTAAAAACATTATAACCCCAAGGTAATAGTAGAAGAAAATAAATTCCTTCGGTGGTAGATGAAAAAGAAGAATGTAGGATACGATAGCCAAGATAATATCAAGAATTAGAACTGGATTAAGCATTTCACAATCTTTTAGAAGTTTGAATTGAGGAAGAAAAAAAAGGAGTGGTGAAAATAATGGAACGTAAGATGTAAATTTATAGTGAAATATCAGACAGAGCAATCGAGGCAGATTACTGCATTTAATCAAAGAGGATCATAATTTCCTTAATTACCTAAGAATCAGATCTTATATAGATTACGAAAATTTTCTTGAAATCCCTTGAATCCCGAAAATCAACCGTGACTACGTCAAGAGTTAAGACAAACCTTTGATTTCCTCATTTCACTCTTTTCTGATAGCTTCTCTCATACGCTTCGAGTAATCGAATTGTTTATCCATATTACTCAGTGGTGATAACACTCTAAATTTCAACTCATATTCTTCATAAAAATATTTTTATGGTCAATCATGACGACCTCTGTCAAATTTTGGGACGAAATTTCTTTAACGGGTAGGTTCTGTGATGACCCGGAAAATTTCGACTTATTTTTAACTCGAATCTTTAAATGATTTAATGTTTTCGACATGATAAGCAAAGTCTGTAATATTGAATCTCAAAAATTTTGAACTATTTTCATACATTCATTTAACCTCGACCAATTCCGACGATTCACGAACAATTATACGTATATATATATATATATATATATATATATATATATATATATATATATATATATATATATATATATATATTATAACTTGAAAACGTTAACATAGTATTAAATGTATAATGCCTTACATTAAACTTATTTGTTTCAATATATATTTAATATATTTATCTACGGAATTAAAAGATAATACCAAACGATTGGATTAAAAGATATTCTTTTAGCATTTGTCAAAATATTGTGATATTGTTATAGGTCTCTGTTGTGAGGACCACTTTGATTTAAGAAATCTTCCCCTTTTTAACAGTATTTAGAATAGATGGTAATGTAATCTACAAGTGAGAACAAAGTGTCAAATAATGGGAGTTAGACAAAAGTTAGTGGAGATTCATGCTTAGTTTCCAATGCATGCTTTACATTAATTTTCTCATGTCTCTTGATGTGTTAACTATTTAGCTTTCATAATATTTAATGTAAAGTGGAAAACATGGAGTGTATATATATATACACACTTTTGAATTAATATCGAATTAAATCCTACCTTAATAAAATTAGAGATTGATTAACGTTAAGCTTTTGATATTTAACTACGCCAACCTTATTTGACCTTTTCAACCGGTTTCACATCATGTATAGGTAAAGCTTGTACCAATTGTTTATTGTAGTTATCACCTATGTTCAGAACATCCAAAAATAAAATGAAGATTAGGAATAGTAATTATTTGTACCAAATATACCATCTTTTGTCTGTGTTTTGTTTTTAACTTATTGGCTACACTTTTTACAACTCGTTTCTCAAACGTCATGACAAACTTATTTTTTTCGAGGGTTATGGGACGGAGGATAGTTAATAAAATATGTAAATTTTAAGTTAATAAAAAAGTTATCTTTTTATTCTAAAATAGAAATTTTATATATTATATTTTTAATATTTTGTCTATTTTAAATGGGACGGAGTACACGCGACAGAAAAAAATAATTGACAACAAAATGTCAAGGATAAAAACCAAGTGGGTGGTGGCTAGTCATAGATTTTACCATGTTTTTTATTTTCTTTTAATTATTATTTATTTATTATTATTATTATTATACATATATATATATATATATATATATATATATATATATATATATATATATATATATATATATATATATATATATATATATATATTTATAAAATAAAAATAAAAATAAAATTTTTGAAAAGGACATCTTGATTCACGAGATTAGTAACTTCTTATGATGCGGTTCACTTTATGATTTTGTACACGTTTTTAATTTTTTTTATTATATTCATTAAATTATTATTATTATTATTAAATTAATTATATTATTATTATTAATGGGTTATAAAATGGAACTAGTTGGTTTCAATGTTAGTACTACACACACGATCAACAATCTATCTATCGATCTCTCTGATCTCTATATTACTTCGTATTTATTTTATTTATTTTATTATTTATATTAATTATTATTATTAATCCAAATATATTATTAGTAATATTAGTATTAGTATTATTATTATTAGTATTATACATAAAATATTACGACAAGGTCATGAGCGAGTTATTTTTCAAAACGGGTTTTAGTGAGCGGAATGAAGCTATGGAATTATGGATTATAGCTATGGAGGTTATGGGTAATGTTCGTGGGTACCATGGGTGAATCAAAGTCTAACCTTTCATTTGTCATCTCCGTTGCGTCTGCATACTTTTCCTCCAATATTGAACCACAATATTGATACGTGAGTTTATAGATCCCTTTTTAAATACTTTAAATATTTTTGAGCTGAGAATACATGCACTTTATTTTATACGCAATGGACACAAGTACATACTTAATTCTACACCGAGTTTAAACCGAAAATCCCTTAGCTTTGGTAACTAGTAACTGCCAGTTATAAGAACTGGTGGGCACGAATAGTTATATATGGATCCATAGGGCTTGACATCTCCGTCCGTTCCAGGTATAAAGACCCTAGCCTGAAAAATAAATCGGACGTATACTATTTGAGTTTAGTACACGTTAGTTTGCGTGTATTGTACGTGTTGGTTGTATGTATGTCAAAACAGGGGTACTTATTATATATACGTTAAGTTTAGTTACCAGAGTGCTCAATTTCGTAGAATATTTTGATAAATGTTTTGGATGAAACAACTGAAATCTTGTGGTCCACCTTTATATACAGATTATGCGCAATATTAAAACTATGAACTCACCAACCTTTGTGTTGACACTTTTAAGCATGTTTATTCTCAAGTCCCTAGAAGTCTTCCACTGTTTGCTTATACGTTATACAAGCTATGTGTATGGAGTCATACATGCTTTATTCGAGAAAACTTTGCATTCAGAAAATCATCACCATGTATCTTATTCTGACTGCATTGTCAACGAATGTATTATTGTAAACTGTTATTTACGGTGACTGTCTATATGTAGAAATCATCAGATGTTGAAAACTTTATATTTAAATATTCATTTATGGTGTGCCTTTTTAAAAGAATGAAATGTTTGTAAAACGTATCATATAGAGGTCAGTACCTCGTAATGATACCAGATGTTGATATATTCATCCAAGTGGATTTGGACGGGTAGTTACAGCCTATGTGACCAAATGTGTAATACAGGTCTGTCATGCGAGTGACTGAAGTCACTCGTACGGGTGATAACTGTCAGCCGTACGGTTGAGGACTCAACCGTGCGTGTGAGCTGACAGTAGGCAGATACTATAAATAGAGGATTCTAGGTTCATTGTTAGTTGAGGTTTGATCACCAAGAACACTTGAGGGTGTGTGAGGTGTGTGCTCCTCCTCTTCATCTTCATGGTGGAGAGGATCCATGGTGGATTGATGCTCCAACCCCCATGAAAATGACAAAGTGATTAGCTTAGATTCGTGTACTAGTTATTGTAATCGTTTATCTATATTGTACATGTAATCTTGATTAATTTCAGCTGATTATCTTTGAGTTTATCATGTGTTCTTCGTTGTTCATCATTCTCATTACTAGTTAATGCTCAAAACATCAATTGATTCTTGTTCCTTGATCTAAAGATCCTAGCAACTGATGCAAGGGATCCAACAAATGTTGAGTTCACCATGTTTGAAGATTCTTGAGCAACAAGGTTTCTTCCCTTGATGATCCTCCATATGTCATAATCCTTTGATTTGACATAGATCTCGAATCTTATCTTCCATACTTAGACATCCTCTCTATTAAAGATTGGTGCTTCATTAGCCAATCTTTCAAGGTATGCCATTGTTTTAGTTGATCCAAAGAACGTTTGACTCGGGTTTTTGCACAAAATGGTTTTTGACTCAATCAAAAACGTTTCTAGAGCAAATGTTCGAGCAACCGCTCTGATACCAATTGTAAGTAACTAGAAGGGGGTGCATAGTTACTAAATACGATTTTTTATAACTTTTTCGATGATCAACAAGATTTGAACAATCCTGGATCACTTTATCCAACTCAAACCAATGTGTGACGTATTTATGTTTGTAATAATGCAGAATATAAAGTAAAGAACATAAACACAAGGATTTATAGTGGTTTGGGTTGATGTTAACGAATATACCTTAAAACAATCCCAGAAACACTAATAGAGAGTTTTACTTCACTAAGCACCTTTCTCCAAATCCGGTGGAGATCCGATTTACAAGCCTTGTACCTCTTCTTAGACAACAAACCTAATCCTTCTATCCATTTGAAAGATTACTTTCAACTTAGATCAACTTGTCTTCGCCAAGTATTAACCCCGAATGGGTTTAATCAACTTTCTAGTTCCCTTAAAGGAACATGGTAACTAAGTTATCATATGCTTCTAATTACAAAGGACAAAGACTAACCCTTTCTAGTGATGACAATCCTAAGACAATTCTAAGGATTAATACAACACTATGTAAACTCACAAAGATAGTAATTTGAAAGTAAGTTTACAACCCCTTCTATAATCTATGAGATTACAGAACCTCTCTTGCTAATCATAAACATATGTATGAGTGTTATGTTCTTGTGATTCTCTGATGATTTTGAGTTGTAGCATGCAAGAGGTCCAAGTCTTCAAAGTTCTCCAAGTCTTGCTATTTATATGGAGAGATAAAAACTAGCCGTTGCTACGGCTGGGTGGGTCGACCGCACGCGGTCCAGTGCAAAACACCTATCCGTTGTATAGGTGTTTGAATCAGTTTTGAACATTAATATTTGGACTCTTTTACTTCATTTAACACCTGCAAAAGATACCCAACACCCTATACAAGTACTATATGCATTAAATGTTCATTTACCTTGGATGTATTACCTTGATAGTGACTTGTCATGCTCAAAGTGGAAAGTCTAACATTCTTGGATACAAGTCATGATAATCATTTGAGACATTATTAGTTTTTTCATAATCATTTGTTTGTAATTAACACATTTGCTAAATCCCTATTGGTTGGTCAACATGTCATTGATGAAAACAACCCACTTTAATCACAAAGCATGCTAGTATTCAAATTTAAACTTGTTTGTGAATTAATTAAGTGTGTTAGTGATGTCTTAACAATTTAAGCAAGTAATATCAATTAAGCATGTTGTAAGACAACAAGTTAAATCAGGTCAAATCCATTCATAAACTTGATTTTATACTTAAGCAAACCTATGTGTGTTAATAATTCGTTATCTTTTAAGATTACTAGATTATGACATATTAAACATTATCTAAGTAGCATAAGCATATATTGAAGTATTCCAAATACAAGTTGACGGAATTCCAACTTGTAACACATAGCAAGATAAAGTTCATACATATACATATTAAGTAACTACTTAGCAAGTTAGCATTTTGTACATAGTCAAATAATACACATGTATTAGTTGCAAGTAGTCAAGTAATATTCATGTAATGACTATCAAGAGATCACTAATAAATCTAGGATTAAACATATAGTAATAACATAGCATTGAACTAAGGCTATGTAAGTTTTACTTGCAAAGTGACATTTGCAAGATTAATGTATAAGTATACATTAATGTCCAACACATGTACAAGGAAGGAACAATTCTTGGTTGGGACTTGATAACCATCCTAAGTATGTCTAAATACATTTTAGATATACATGTTTTCCTATAACACTTACGTGTTTTTCCGTAATCAAGGTTTAATCGTCATTAAGGTGTCATTAGATGTGATTAACCAAGATTAGTGTTCTAGTGACAAAAACTCTTCTGGATACGAAGGAGGCAACTATTCTAAGCATGTTTAAACAAGTTTCATAAATTATAAATTCCCCGAAGTGGTCGAACTAAAATCGGTGGAAATTTGAACAGAACCTTTTACGGTTGACCCACGATTGACCGTGGGGTCGACCGTGCACACCTGGTTTCACAAACCAGGGTGCAAGGTTCCACAGTCTTACCTGCGGTCAACCGTGGACCTAACCGTGAAGCCCACATTCTTATTTTAAGCTTTGTTTGGTTTTGGTCTTTTGTTAGAGTAAGTGTAGATTAGTGAACTTGTATATTTATGTCAAGATGTCTACCATCACCTCTAGTTATGTGCATATGTCATCATCAAAACACTTTATTTTTATAGGTTAAGATTAGTATAGTCATTAAGCATAATCCCACATTAACCCACATTCTCCCCCAATTGATATATTTGGTTTTCTTTAAATTAATTTCATCTTATGCTTACGTCTATCTTTAATAATCTTTATACGTAGTATATGTTAGTATCTATCTGAAACTTATGTTATTGTTATGCAGAAACCTTGATGGGTTTATAATCCTAATTTACGGACCACCCTTTCAAATTACCCACGTGACTATAACCTACTGCTAGGGTCTGATCAATCCTAGAATACATGGTAAGTAGTTATATTTGTTTAACGTTACAATGAGGGATAGTACCTACATATAGATTGTCACATATCTATCAGAGAAGAGCTACCCACTCTAAGGTTGTGATTAGGGTAGTGACTATAGTGTTCAGCGAATACTGGTTAACCCAGAAACATGATTCGCGTCAGAAGCAGGATCTTTTTAGGTGCTGTAAGATGATTCATGGTTGAGTAATTGATTACAAAGGAGAGACCTCTTATCCAATTAACAATACCTCGGAATATCTGAGATCGCACATATGTTAATGTTAAGGCATAACATAGTATTAAGTGGAAGGTTAGACCTAAGTTAAACTAACTAAGATTTAGAAAAGCCAGTACCTTTCTTGAGTATACTACTTTGTTCATGAGCCTAGGATATCATCCGAAAAGGTCATTTCAATATGCAAAATATTAATGTTTGGAGTGAGTATACTTATATTGGCCAGAATCTTCAAAGCCTAGATTCTTAGTGACAAGTCAGATAGGGTTTTCCTCATTTTGATTGAGGTCTAGTGTTCATCTTAAGAAGTAAGACTCCAGTTATTGCCTACCCTCAGCTTAGAGTACTGCATATCTTTACTTTATATATATATATATATATATATATATATATATATATATATATATATATATATATATATATATATATAGACAAACCTTAAACACCTTACTTGCTTCAGGGTTATCTATTAGACACACTTTAATCCCACATTACCAGACAAACATACAAAAATACGAACTTATACTTATCATTTACTTGTGATAAAAAAGAGGCAAGTATGTGATTCATAGCTAGGAACCCCAACTAAATACAAATATAAAACCCAGTCCTCGCGTGACGAACCTTGATAGACGGCTGGCGACTTAACGACACCGCCACAAAAATAAACCGTCCATTTTGACCATATCATAGGCAGACTAAGTTTTTGGTGCCGTTGCTGGGGATCGAATTTTCCGTTTGAATAAGGTAATTGTTGATTCGTTCAAGAAGTCTGAGAATTTTAATTGTTGTCTAAGAAAGACAATTATACACGGACTTGGTTGTTGGATTTTCTGAACAGTCTCCAATCTCATTGGAACCAAAAGGATCCTGCCTCTCTGTAGTCGATCTAGCCACTTGATTCAAATATTGATTCAAGGAAACACACATGCTTATCATTAAGAAAGTTTGTCGGTATAGGATTTAAAGTTGCCTTTTAAAAATTCCAATCTTATCTGAAAATTATAAAAATTAATATTAAAATGGTATTCATTTATGTAGATTCCATGTCTTATTTGACCGACTACGAGGAATGTGCGGAAATCATTAGATCTCCCACGACTTCGAACACCGGAGAAGTTTTCTTCTACTTAAGTAAAGATCTCATAAAATCAACTCCAATGATTAATCCAAACCCCGATGATTCTCATCAAGAAGAAATTCCTGATTCTTGTAGTCCAAGGGTCCGAATAACTTCATCTGACCCATATATTTCATTACATTTAGAGAAATTCCACTCAAATGAACCAGGATTCGACCCTCTTCATGATCCAAAAGGAAGATTCACTCTAAATGAACTCCTTCACATGGAAGATGAAATTCGGAAAGAATACCAACTTTTTTCAAATATTCATATTTAATTAAGGTTATTCCTGATAATCCAGATGCTCCATTCATCAAAAATCTGTTAAATCCTTCTAGAAGATTAGACATCTATAGAGGATTCATCAGGCACCTCTACTCTTTGGATTTTTCGTTTTCTAAGTTTCAACAGAATTTCATGAGTAATTTGGGCAAACATGTTCGATCTCTCCACAAGCTATCAAAAGAATGTGGGGAAAATATTCTTCTCAAATATCAAGACGAAGAAATCGAGATAAAGTCTGGATTAGACTTATTCATAAGTTCTCTACCTCATATCGATGATAAGGAATTTTCAAAAATCCACTTCAAGCGTTATGTCGCATCCATGATTTTAGAATTATAATTGTGGGCCGAAAATAACGGACCTAACCCTATTATTAATATAGAGAATGCAATTTTTTCTATTTTGACCCAACGTATTTTCTCATCAAAAAATTAATCGAAGTTTTTCCAGATTCCACCGACGAAAGAATAGAGTTGCATTTCTTTGAAGAAAGAAAGAAAATCTATTCCGAGGTCGTACGAATTCTCACTACGTCTAAATTTCCGTTTACAAATCCTCAAGAAAATATTATGCGAGAAATATCAGAAAATCTCAGATTTACTATCGGAGACCCCGATGCTGAAGAAGATTGTGCTTTTCAGAATATAGTGTCAAAACTTTTTTTTGAACTAAATTATCACGATAAAGGACCAAGGGACGGAATCTAGAACTCAAAGAAAGTTAGGAAAGCCCTGGTTCAATTAATGAATAATATCCAAGATTTACAAAAGCGTGAGCGAAAAATGTTAAGTGAACTTGAAAGATTCTCACTACGATCCGCTGATTTGCTTTGGATGGTCAAAAAGTCTTTAGTTTTGCTTTTCTTTTCTCGTCATTTTTGGAAATTCATTGTAGGATCTTCGGAACCACTGTAATCGTTAAAGTTTATATTAATAAATAAAAAATTTTATAATAATATCTTAAATATATAAATATAATATATAAAATATAAAATAGAAAATATATAATATCATTTAGGAAATATAAATATATGGGCCAAATCAGAATTCAGTTGGCTCATTAGAATTAAAAAACCTAACAGGCCAACAAAATTCGGAACATGCCCCAACTGCAGCCCAAACCAAATCACACGGCTCACCCAACACTTGGGCAAACCGTGTACATGACCTGCTAGTGTGCAAGGCCGTGTGACTGATGAAAAAAGGGGGCCCACCTTATTTTTTTCTTCCTTTTCCTTTTTTTCTTCTTCCCCAAATTTCAAATAACAAAAAAAAATTCTTCTCCCTCTTCCCTAAACCCTTCGGCCGCAAAAACACCATCACCACACCATCCTCATTTTCAAGCCAAATCACACGGTTCAAAGGCCAAAACCTAGTCTCTCATCTCGCCTAAACGTGTCCTAGTGTCCAATTTTACTCAAAAGGTATTATTTCTCGCTTAAAATTGAACTTTTTGCTTAGGGTTTTACTATTCACCTTCGTTAAATTTTATGGTTTTATGCTTGATTATGCTTATGTATGTGATTGATTAGGTAATGTGGTTGATAAGGACTAGCTTTTAGGTACGATTGAGGCCTTAGGTTAGTTTGTAACCTAACGAATTCGTGATTGAGCCTAACTTAGTGTATGAGTGGACTTCGGTGAAATTTTTGATACATTGTGGTTAGAGTAAGTTAGTTTAACACTATTTTCAGAGCTCTTGATTTTGGCAAAGAATGTAGAAAATATAAGTTTGATAAACTCACGAATTAAAAGGTAAAAACCTTGGTTAAAATGTTTTTGAAACTAAGGATTATCTAAAATTTTACACATTTGAGAGATTTAATTGACTTTTATAAAATCTTGGAACCTAAAGTCTTTGTTTTTTTTAAAATGTATGTTCTCAACAAACTACATATAATCTACATTTTATCCAAAACAAACACACTTTTCACCGTTATAAAAGATTTTGGTTGACTTTAACTCAAGGTAATTAATAATAGCCTTCCCGGTTATCCGAAGCTTGAAAATCAACATCTTTGACTAATTTTTCCTTATTACGAATAGATTTTAGCATTATTTTAATTTATCGCGTGAAAACTTTTTATGATGCTTAAGAAATATTTGTAGTTTGATGTTATGTTATCAATGGTGAAATATTGGATATAATTGTGCCGGAACAAGATATGGAAAAGTACCAATTTTAAAGCCCTCATTTCAAAATTTTTTTCATACAGTATTATATACTTTTCATTGAAAGTTTTGTTACGTGTTTATTTATAAAATATTTGGAACCCTTGACCTACATTATCCTATCTTTTGTTTTCAGATGGCACGTCAATTATTCTTCACACTAGAAATGGAAGTCCCAGGTTGTTTACGGAACCAGGATAATCCGATGATATAAGAGCCTCTAATGTGAGCGCGGATGATGAGCCAGTTTGGGCATTTTAAAACAACCGATTGGGATGTAATGAGGAACTGCGAATGAGACAATGAACTTCGTAATCTTCTACAGTTTTGCACGAAAAATAATACTCATCGCGCGTGGCTCCGATTATTTAGCATTGACGAGAAATCATATATTGAGCCATATGCTGAGTTTATGGCTACATGGGTATTTGATCCCGCGGTTGAACTAGAGGATTACAGAACTCAGCGGTGTATTCATTTTCGGCATCAAAACGTGATGCATCATTTGACTTTGGCACGATTTCCTGAGCTGCTAGAGTTGTATACTGTCCGACAGCTTCACCGCAACATCTTTCTTCAAGGGTATACTAACTTCCCGGAACATAATATTCAAAACAGTTGGGTCGGGATGTCCCGTATCACTCCCTGGGAAAATTGGATGAAGGCTACGAAGTTAGACAACCTGGTCACCGTATTCTACATTGTGACAACCCGGAAATTTCCAACCAAATTTAAACTTTAATCTTTATATGTTTCCGACACGATAAGCAATATTTGTTAAGTTAAATTTCAAGAATTTTAAACTATGTTCATACATTCATTCAACCTCGACCAAGTTCCAACGATTCACGAACCATTAAACGAATATGATTATATATGTATATGTAAATATATATTATAACTTGAAACGTAAACAAAATATTAGATTAAATACTTTATATGATTGTATCTGTTTCAAAATGTTTATCAATAAAATTAGAAGATAAGATCAAATGATTGAATTATCAGATATATTGAATTATGATTACAAGTTTCTGTTGAAAGGCCCACCTTGATTTGAGAAATCTTTCCATTTTAACAATATTCGGAAAATGGTAAAGTGATTTATAAATAAGAACAAATTGTCAATCATTGAGAACTAGACAAAGGATAGTGGAAGATTGAATCTCATAAAGACTCAATTGATCTATTTAGTTTCAAACGTACAAAAACGTTTTCAGTTTAAAAAGAACTTTATTATTAAAACGTATATAACTTTTATAAATATCTAGAACCACTTTTGACAACTCATTACTTAACTAGTACGATAAAGATAACGAAATTTATATTTTATTTTATTAAATATATATAACGATTTAAATTAATGTTATATATATTTATACGCGTATTATACGTACATAGTTTTATACTTTTACTATACTTAAACTTTACCTTTACTTTATTTTTACTTTACTTTAACTTTAATAATTCACTTTAATAATTCATACTTTAATAATTCACTTTAATAATTCATACTTTAATAATTCACTTTAATAATTCATACTTTAATAATTCACTTTAATAATTCATACTTTAATAATTCACTTTAATAATTCAAAAATCTATTATAAATAGAATTCAATAGGTTTTATTATTTCATAAAAACTTGAAAATATTTTTCTCTAAACTCTCTCAATCGATTTACATATATATATATTTACTCCGTATTATTTCAAGATATTATTAGTATACATAAAATATTACGACGGAGTGCTGTCCGAGTGGTTTCGAAATTGTTTTTCGAGTAGGATATGATTAAGGAAATTATGGGTTATAGCTATGGAGGTGATTGAGTATGGTTCATGGGTATGCTCGTGAGGTCAATATAGTGTTTATCATTTTCGTTGCATCTACGTACCTTTTCTGCAATATTGAATCTCAATATTGATACGTGAGTACTCATAATTTAACTTTTACATACTAATAGTGTATCCCTGACTAGTGCTCGAGTATTTAGGATTATGCATGCTTGTCCTTTTGATATTGCCCTTAGACAGGTTAGGTTGAATCTTGAATTAGTTACACTTGCGGTTGAGATAAGGTATAAGATATGCATGTCCTTGGAAAGCTAGCAAAAAATTAAGAACTTTTCCTTTAGATATCGAATGGTTTCGATGAACGGATTAGAAGTTATAATCAATTGAATTTTCGATATTTTTATTAAAAATGATTATTATTATCGTCATTTTTATCGTCGTTCTAGTTTTATCTTATTATTATGATTATTATTATCTTTATCAATAAAAGGGATTTATCATTAAAAATTGTTAATTTTTTTTATTTATTACTATCGTTATTATCATTAAAGTTATAATTAGTATTATTATTATTATCCAATTATTATTATTATTATTATTATTATTATTATTATTATTATTATTATTATTATTATTATTATTATCATTATTAATATATATATCATTATTTAAAAATGGTTATTGTTATTGTTATTGTTATTGTTATTATTATTATTACTATATTATCATTAAGATAATTATTAGTATTATCGTTAATAATGTTATAGTAACTATCATTATTAATATTAGTGTAATTAAAACAAATATTTGTAACACCTAATTATTTTGATTACTATTATTATCATTATTATTAACACGATATAAAAGACGATTAAAAGCTATTAAACGAAACGATTAGGAAATAATGAGTAAGAGTATCATGATAAAATTAAAATATTATAAGATATTGATTTAGATAAAATTATCGTTCTTATTTTTTTTATCATTACTATTATTATTAAAAGTATCGTTAGTATTAAAACTATCATTTTAACAAAAATTATTATTTTAATAGAAATGTCATTGTTACTATAAAATATCATTATTATTATTATTATTTTAAATAGAATTATTATTTTAAAGATAATATTAAAAATTATCGTAAATATTAAAGTTATCATAATTAGAATTATCGTTTTATCATAATGTCATCTTAGTAATTATAAATATTGATATTTTTATAATAATAATTATTATTACAAAATAATACAACTTTTACTTACTATCATTATAGATATTATTTTATCAAATAAATATGAAATACAAACATATTTTACTATGTGTAATAACTTACTTTAATAATACCTATCATATTATCTTTATGATATTAAATGAACCCTATAAATTTTATTACTTAATATATATAAAAGTATATTTTATTATATAAATTTAATATAAAATTTTATTTATTAATAAATAAATTATATTATTTACTCTAATAAATCTTTTAAAAATATTTAAAAATATAAAATGATGATATTTAAACTATATATTAATCATGTATAGATTTTTGGAAATTATTTTGAGTCAAATTTACTTTTGTTGACTTTTGCATATTAGTCTCGAGCATTAGGATTGTGGTACACTATGACTTGACCTAATTTGTTAGACAAATATTGACCAACACATAAATATATATAATTAATTTAGGTTCGTGAATCCGAGGCCAACCTTGCACTTGTTCAATGACGTTATATGTATTTTTACAACGAAATACAGTATGGTGAGTTTCATTTGATCCCTTTTTACTCTTTACGTTTTTGGGCTGAGAATACATGCAAATGCTTTATTAACTATTTTACAATATTTATATGCGTGAGTTTCATTTTCTCCCTTTTTAAATGCTTTGCAATATATTTTTGAGACTGGGAATACATGCACTATTTTTATAACTGTTTTACGAAATAGACATAAGTAATTGAAACTACATTATATGGTTGAATTATCGAAATCGAATATGCCCCTTTTTATTAAGTCTGGTAATCTAAGAATTAGGGAACAGACACCCTAATTGACGCGAATCCTAAAGATAGATATATTGGGCCTAACAAACCCCATTTAAAGTACCGGATGCTTTAGTACTTCGAAATTTATATCATGTCCGAAGGAGGATCCCGGAATGATAGGGGATATTCTTATATGTATCTAGTTAATGTCGGTTACCAGGTGTTCACCATATGAATGATTATTTTTGTCTCTATGCATGGGACGTATATTTATGAGAACTGGAAATGAAATTCTTGTGGTCTATTAAAATGATGGAAATAAATGATTATGATAAACTAATGAACTCACCAACCTTTTGGTTGACACTTTAAATCATGTTTATTCTCAGGTGTTAAAGAAATCTTCCGCTGTGCATTTGCTCATTTTAAAGATATTACTTGGAGTCTTTCATAGCATATTTCGAAGAACGTTGCATTCGAGTCATTGAGTTCATCAAAGATTATTATTAAATCAATTTATAGTTGGATAGTGGATATTATAAAATGGTATGCATGCCTGTCAATTTTCGATGTAAAGAAAGTTTGTCTTTTAAAAACGAATGCAATGTTTGTAAAATGTATCATATAGAGGTCAAATACCTCGCAATGTAATCAACTATTGTGAATCGTTTATAATGTATATGAACGGGTCCTTTCATACATCATCTTCTGGCGCATTCGATTCTCGTAAAAACTCACCATGATGGTGAGGTAACTCAAAGTGATATTCGAATGATGCAATCAATTCTTGAGCACAATAATACTCAGTTAGCATAATTTCTGGCAAGAGCACTCACAATTGAGAGAAACTCGCCAGCTTCCACATACTCGGTTTTAGGAGCAGTAGTGACCCGTTTACTTAAACGACCAGGGTTACTTACTGAGGATGATATTGAGGAGAGAGGGTATAGAGATTTTCTAGGATCGCAGAGTATGAGTTATTCGATGTTGGTGACACTCAAGATGATTAAGATAACTGATGTTCAATTAATGATACTTCGGGTTCCACACATAACAGGTACGGTTAATCGGGTAGTACCAGGGTAAGGATCGGGGAGAATGAGTATAGGATGGACGCAAGGACAGCTCGAGGGAGGAGATAGAGAAATGATGAACCTGTAGAGGAGCCTGCAGAGGAAAATCCAGAAGAGGACTTATGGCTGGGATACCAGTCACCCAGTAGAGGAGCCACGCTATCCACTCTACAATCCTTATCACTATTATATGAGAGATATCGGGGCTGGACGATATTGGTTTGCTGATGCGTAGACTATGGAGAACCGCTATCATGTAGATTCTCATTTGGTGCAGATACATGGGATGCCTCCCCTACCTAACCCTGATCCGATCATCATTACTCATCGATGGCATCGTGACACAGACAGGCCCAGTTCAAGCTTCCAGCCTAGTACCAGATACACAGAGTACATTGTGGCATCTGTGCTCACTGCTCCCTTTCATCAGCAGTTCACCACTGGACTAGCAGCTACTAGTTTGGAAACAACAATGGGTGATCTTTGCACCAATATATTTAGGACCACCACCATGAACACACATCGAGATATGGCTGCATCTTCACAAATGATGACTGGAATGAACTCTGTTTAGGACCAGGCTACTAGCATGAGCATGGCATGATTGTCACATGGATTGGATGATGTGATAGCAACCACAGGATGAGTGTTCATAATTGCCTTTAGATACTAGTTGGTCAGGATTACAGAATCGAACATCAACCGGGGATATAGCTAATCTTTTCACCAACAATGACCAATCAGCCCCTGTATCCAGCTGGATGTAGAGAGTTACTGCTAGAGGTGGTGCACAACCACTCGAAGAGATAATTCCAGTTGACCACCAGGAAGCAGAGTCATCCATGGGTATCCCTCGAGGAGCTAGGACACGTAAACAGATGGGCCATCCTACCACTACCCTTACCAACTGACTGAGTGATGCTATCTCTTTCTCCCTACCCTTTTATCTCATTATCCTAATACGTTATTTTTTTGTGATTTGATACATCTACATTTTGGTTCTGTACGTCTCATGTAGGACATTTGAAACATTTTTACTTTTATGCATGTAGTACTCTAATCTATTTACTTATGTTTATTGAATAAAATAACTGAAACGAGGTTCAAACTGGTGGATAAACACAAAGGCATAACTTGGAGCAAGAACTAGACTATCATGAAGATGACGCCAGTGTATTGATGTGTGCAGCGGTGTATACGAAATACTATTAATTTTATTACGAAATACTATTAAATACGATACAATTTTACACAAGTTATTTATTTATTTATAGAGTGGATATACCTAAACCTTGCTACAACACTATAGGCAGTGTACCTAATCATAGAGTAGTGTAGTTTTTAGTAAGTCCGGTTCGTTCCACAGGGAGCTAGCTGAGTTTAACGCTATATTTTTAAACAATTATATTTGTATATATATATATATATATATATATATATATATATATATATATATATACAAGTCGTATTATTATTATTATTATAAAAAGGGGAGTTTTTACCGTTTAATGACTGGTTTATCGATTTTAAATAAAGCGTAAAGATAAATAACGATAATATAAATGATAGAATTTAAATTGCGATAAAGTAAATTGCAGTAATTAAAATGACAGTAAATAAAGGTATGATGAAATATGAAATAAAAGTATTATGCTTATTTAAACTTCCGTAATCATGATGCTTGACGTTTTGATTAATTGTTAACCGGGTTAATTGTCCTTTGTCCTGGATTATTTGATACCTATTTAGTTTTTGTCCATAATAGTCCATCGGTCATAATTATAAAATGCTCGTCAAATTAACCTTATTCCCGAAGTCAAATATTCCAACTAATTAGGGATTCGAACGGTAACAAGATTTTAATACTTTGTTTAATAATTACACCAGGTTATCGACTGCGTGTAATCCAAGGTTTTAATACTTTGTTAATAATTACACCAATTATCCTTGTATGTAATCCACCCCTGTTTTAATGAGATATGAATATTAATTTACCTACTTGATCAGAATGAATAATCAATTACCCAACCCGAATAATTAATTAAATGATCGTAAAAGATGTTGTATAAACGTCACTAAATAGGACATACATAATCATTTTAATAATTATTAGATTAACTAATTTGAAGATAGGTTCGACAGGCTCCAATGATTTGTCGCTCAATTAGACAATACCCCTTATCTATTAATAGTCATAGTCCAATGTCCACAAGTGTCGGTCTTTTGTCCAAAACTTAATTATGGTACAAAATCTAATAACCCCGTCTTTAATATTTAGTCCAACATCATGATTACTTCGATTTAAATAAGCATAATAATAACTTAGTTACGAGACATTAATTTAAAAAGGAAGAACATAGCTTACATTGATTATTTATCGCGTAGCGTTACACGGACAGAATTTCGACTTACAAACTTACAACATTCGCTAACATAACCTTATTATTATTAAACTTTAATATTAAAATTATAATATAAATATAAATATATATTTTGAGAGTAAGAGATAGAAAAAGATGTGATAAATTCGTCCGAAAAATGCTGAATTTATAGAATGTGGCCTGCTACAGTAACTCATGCGGTCGCATGAGATTTGTGCCTTCTGGCCATGCGATCGCATGGCCATCATTTCCTGGTCAAATACTTTTTGGCTCCTATCTTGTCGACATATTTATTTAATATATATAATATATATATAATTTTATATAATTATATATATATTATATTATATTCATGTGCGTAGTTGATTTGTAATTTTAGCTCCGTTGCATCGCGCGTTGTTAGTTGGCTCAGGTCCCGGTTCTGAATTTTCGAACGTCCTTTCGTACGATTTAATATCTTGTACTTTGCGTTTTGCGTCTTATACTCTTGTAACTTTTGAGACGTTTCTTATCAATAATTTGAACCACTTGGATTGTACTTTGTACTTTTGAGCTTTTTGGTCGTTTGCGTCTTCAAATCGTCATTTTTTTCTTTTGTCTTCGCACTTATTTATTTAAACGATTATTACATAAAAATAGAACAATAGTAACTAAAAGCTTTACATATTGGAAGGATATTATGCCTAAATATATGTTCATTTGGAGCACTATCAAATATCCCCACACTTGAGCGTTGCTTGTCCTCAAGCAATACAGAACTTGAAATAAAATCACACTTCACTCGAATCACTTTTTTTATTCTCACACTTTATACATCAGTGATTTTGATACGGTGGTATAAACAATGATAGTAACGATGTAGTTTACAGTCTCACATGACTATAAAAATTTAGATCCTTTAAGGAAATTTGATCTTTATGAAAACATTGATCTTTTGAAAATTCATAGCTTTTACCCTAGATAAGTTATCCGAAATAACCCTTCACCGGTGTTTGAAAAATATTTTTGTGGGTTGTGTGGGTTTCATATTTTAAAATTTTAGCTCAAAACTTGCGGTTTTGTGTCACCCACTTGCTAACCTTGCATTAGGAAAGCACACGTCCAATATACTTGCTCCGTATATTACCTTTCGGTAAACTACCGTCCGGTTGTAAAGGAAAGCGTTGAACAAGCAACTGTTAAGGCAATGTCTAATGACATGCAAATGTTCATGGTTTACAACGTGTCAGATGCAGTTACTATCCTTTGTAGGAGCAATAGTAAAGATCACCCTATAATTTTTCGGTCTGGCACAAGGTCCTGTCTTTGACCATGCTATGCAACCACCGTTCTTACGGTTGACACCCAATTTGGTTCAGGTGACCTAATGAATTCCAGGT
The DNA here is from genome assembly GCF_046630445.1 of Rutidosis leptorrhynchoides. NCBI lineage: Eukaryota > Viridiplantae > Streptophyta > Magnoliopsida > Asterales > Asteraceae > Rutidosis > Rutidosis leptorrhynchoides. Next base: position 311,544,384 of record NC_092338.1, on the reverse strand, counting down.
GAATTCCTAGGATTTTACGTTCAATGGTAATGAACGCATTGAAAATGGGTTTTCAGAAAACAAATCGGTTTTAATTTTGATCAAAATATTTTCTCGTTCAAGCTCGAGTTTAGATATCATTGAATTCCATGAGTTTGTAATTCTCAATCTTTAAAGTCAATCTCAAGGATTGAGTAATATCAGGCTTAAAAGCTGATTTTTAATCTTTAAGGAGATTATCCTTTCTAGGGGTCTGATTCATTAGTCTTATCAAGCTAATTTGCACGGCGCCCTCCCTATTTTACGAGACAGATCCTCTCATGGTTAGGATAAGTCTGACTACTTGGTGACCCTGTTTGATGATGAGGTCCGTGGATTTCCTGCTGATTTTAGAGATGACTTTTCTAGATTTTTCGTCAACCTACAGCTGGTCTGGACGACAACTTCTTGACCTAAATCAAGAAGCGCTGTCTTTTTCGAAAGACTTTACTTCCTTTTAATGATGGAATTGATTCATCGTGTAGATCCATCTTTCTTTCAAATATATATTACAGTAAATTAGGTAAAACTGATTAGAATCGTCCAAAGCAAAAGTACCTGCAATAATCTGTACCAAATATGTGATCTGTGTTTTAAAGAAATGGTAAATTCTTCCCACACTTAGCTTTTATTTATTTTTTTCTTTTCCTTTTTATTCTCCTCTATTCCATTTTAAATGAATTCTAACGTTTTGGGTTGTTTCTCCCTTTATGTCCTCTCCGAGGTAACAATAATTTCGGCATTATCACCTAGTTTTATCGTTCATAAATATGTATAAACATGATTTTGAATTCATTTAGTTTAAAAATTATCAAATTTTCACAAAATTTGGCAATTAAACTAAGTGTAAATCCGAGAGAATTTATAACCCTTCCCTACACTTGAGATCATGCAATGCCCTCATTTGCATGAAATCAGACTATAATTATAAATTCATGAGGGTGATTAGTGTAGAAAAGTGATTAAAAATACCCAGTTTATAATTACTAAGGTCGTCGAATGATAGATGGCGCGCCTCATCGTTCATTCCTTTTGTTGTAATTTCACATATGTTTTACGTCTTATCGTCAAAACTAGTAGCTTTTGCTAAACTTTAATGTCATTCTTTGAAAATGCGCTGTTTACCCTGTTTTGTACATAAGATAAACTACAAACATATATATATATATAATATATATATATTTTTTTTATAAAAACCTTTATTTATTAAAACAATTTAAATGAATAATTTTTTTAAAATTTTGTTTCCTTTTACTTTAGGTAGTTTCGGTATGTTTACCTAGTCCGTCCCTCGACAAAATTTAAAATTTGTCATTAAAGCGATTGTTTTAAAAGCAAAGATTTTTGGTTTTTTTTTTAATTTTTTTGGTATACTTTAGATCAATAAAATTAAAAATAATGATAACAAAATTTTTCGCCCCGCCCTCGGGTAAAGCAATTTCGATTCTATGATCTAGTCTTCAACTTACGATGAATTTTAGAAATCATTTTTTAAACTTAATGAAATAAAGTAAATTTTGTTTTTTAAATTCACACAAAACTTAAATTTAAAAAGCATATTAATTTCATAGAAAACCTATAAAACAAAAATTCAGAATGGAGGGAGAAAACTAGTTCTTTAGTGTATGCTAGTGGAAATGACCAATCGGATTCCATTCTCAGAACTACACGAGAACAGAACAACTAACTCTAGACAGCATTTTTTTTCTTTTTAGAACATTTGAATCTCCCCACACTTAGGTAGCTGTGGTGTCAAAATTGTGATTAACTTCATCGTCAATTTCTTTTGGACCATAATCAACTTGCATGTCTGTGACTTTTGCTTTAAGCCATTGGTCGAATTCCTGTGTAATATCCACAAATTCAACTAGTTTTGCCTTTTCTTTAGGCGATAGATTAGATACTAACCAGTTACATAACTTAAAGTTCCCCTTGGTTCTAGCATCGCGCATCCGTTTAATAAGTTTCTTTATTGAACTGTTAATAACGGAGTCTTTTAATTTCGTATCAACAACGGGGTTCTTTGTTATTAGGTCATAATTAGGTGTTACTTCATTTTCCCCACACTTAGGCGTTTTATTATTGTTAAGCACTACCGTTGGAGTTGGTAAAACAACATAATTCTTACCAATCGTTTTTGTTGGTTCAACGGTTTTGGTTGGTGGAGATTTAGACTCACAAAGGTGATCGATTTTTCATCATTACTAAGTGTCATTCTACCCTCTCTTACATCAAATAACGCCCCGGTGGACGCTAAGAATGGTCGACCTAAAATTAGAGGAATGTTTGGGTCCTCTTCTATGTCAATGACAATAAATTCGACTAAAAAGGTTAAATTACCCACTTGAACGGGTAGGTCGTCATCAATTCCAACTGGGTGCTTAATGGTTTGATCAAAGAGTCGAACACTCATTTCCGTTGGACTTAACTCACCTACTCCTAATCTCTTATATAATGAAAGAGGCATTAAACTCACACTTACACCTAAATCTGCTAGTGCATCATACATGACACAATCACTAAGTAGACAAGGAACAATAAATTCACCCGGATCACCCACTCTGGGTGGAGGTTTTGGTGGAACTGTCTTCACCGGGTTTACTTCTACGGTTTTTATTTCTTGTACTTTCTTATTCTTCTTCTTCTTTCTAGAGGTATCACAAACTTTATTACCTATTACTTGCTCATACTCAACTCATTTTCTTAGAAACGGGATGGGTGGTCTATATGGCGCCACCACTGGCTTTACATACTCGGGTGGTGGTGGTGGTGTAACTTCTTCATTGTTACTCACAGCTAAAACCTTCCCATCTTCTGGTGTTGTTTTTTCAGAATTTGTTGACACCATATTAACATTCTCATTTCGAGGATTTACTTCAGTATTACTCGGTAGCTTTCCTTGTTCCCTCTCGCTCATCATGCTAGCAAGAGTACCTACGTGTTTTTCTAGATTCAAAATGGAAGCTTGTTGAGTTCTTAGTGACTGATCAAACCTCTCATTTGTTTGGGTTTGAGATGTTATAAATTGTGTTTGAGATTCCATTAGCTTTGCCATCATTTCTTCTAGATTTGAATTTTTCTCTTCGATTTGTTGTGGTGGTTTATACAAGCTAAGTTTTTGTTGATTGAAAGTGTTGTTTTGAGTTGGTTGGTTATTCGGACCTTGTTGGTTGTACGAGTTGTTGTTGGGTCCATTTGGATTGTAAAGAATTTTGATTTCGATTGAAGTTTGGCCTTGGTGGTTGATAATTATTTTGATAATTATTTCCCGGCCTTTGGTTCATATAGGAAACATTCTCATGTTGTTCCATTGTTTGCTCAATGTGGCAATCTTTCGTTAAGTGTGGTCCACCGCATTGCTCACAACTGATTCGTATTGCGTGAATATCTTTATTCATCTTTTCCATTCGTCTTTCGAAAGCATCTATTTTTACAGAAACGGAATCAAAGTCATGGCTAGAATCGGCTCTAGCCACTTTAGATGAACGAAAGATATCTTTTTCTTGATGCCACTCATGTGAGTGGGATGCTGTGTTATCAATTATTTTGTAAGCTTCAGTTGCGGTTTTCTTCATAATGGAACCACCAGCTGTTATGTCGATGTCTTTTCGTGTAGCAATGTCGCATCCTTGGTAGAATACTTGTACTATTTGATAAGTATCTAAACCGTGTTGCGGACATCCTCTTAACAACTTTCCAAATCTTGTCCACGCCTCATATAGAGTTTCATTTGGCTTTTGCGTGAATTAACAATTTTTCCTTGAAGTCTCACAGTTTTAGATGCCGGAAAGAATTGTTTAAGAAATTTTTCAACTAAAGCATCCCATGTATCAATCGCCCCTTAAGGTAATGATTCTAACCAATCTTTGGCTTCTCCCTTTAAAGTCCAGGGAAATAACATGAGATAGATCTGTTCATCCTCAACTTCTCTGATTTTAAATAGAGTACAGATCCTATTAAAAGTTCGAAGATGTTCGTTTGGATCTTCCTTCGGCGTACCACTATATTGGCATTGATTAGTTACCATGCGTGGGATTTGTCCTTTGATTTCACAATCTGGCACATTAATGTCTGGCTTAATAATGGCGTGACCTTGGCCAGTGCGTGTGGCTCTCATTCGGTCTTTCATACTTAGAGGTTCTGTTACTTCCATAATTGAATTTGTTAAATCTGAATCACTAGAGGATTCTGATTTAATGGTTTCTTCCTCGACAATCTCTGGATGTGTGATTTGTGGTTCCGGAGGAATGATTAGTGGTTCAGGATCTCTGAATTATCCCTGAATATCCTCCAGATTCTCAATTGTGAGGTCGGGTTTAAAAAAATGGATTATCGGAAATTTGAATTGGAGTACTTGGTTGACTAGATGCCGATTCTAAAGAAAAATCAACGGCGACAATATTGGCTAGATGTCTTGATCGAGTTACAGGTGGTGAACGTATGAAAGGTGGTGAACGTTTTGCTCGGTGCATTCACTGAATATCCTATTAGTTATAAAAGATAAAAATTATATAAGTTATCAAACTAATAGACTTTTCTGATTTTACCCACGTTTCGAATAGCCAAAAGATGCAGCAGGTAGCCAGGACCCTTTAAATCGGAACCCCACGACTCGCCACTAACAAATCCAACTATTACTACGAACCAGAAAATTTTGGATGTCTATCAATTTAACCGCTTAAAATAATTTTTCGTTTTGAAATTTTAGAGAAGAAATAGAAAATTCTATGTCCTAAAAACTAGAGCGTCGAGAAATAAGAAAGATAAAGAGCGCGTCGAAAAATAAACAGTCGAAAAATAAAAATAAGAAAATAAGCGTTGAAACTTAGTATTAAAACCTAAATATTAAAAGTTGCGTCTAAAGGTATTAAAGCTTAAAAGGAATTCTATATCCAAAAAGGCAATAACTTAAAAAGTATTAAAATCTTAAAACGGAGTCGCAAAATTCTAAAGCACCTAAATCTTAGTCTAAAGAAAAAGCACTTAAGGGATTTTACGGCAAAACCTAAAAATCTAGAAATATAAAATAACTACGGCAAAAACTAGACTTAAAACTAAATACGAACGATAAATATACAAATTACGAAATTAACGATTAAAAAGATACAAAAAGTAAAAATAAAACTTAAGGTTATAAAAATACAATTTTTATAAAAATATTATTTTTATATTATTATTTTATAAAAGTATTAATCTATATAATTAATAATAATATTAAAACTTAAATACAAATAATATAAATTAAAACTAAAAACTAATTAAATTAAACCCTAATAATAATTAATTAATAATAATAATTATTAAACTGAACCCTAGTTCTGTCGGCTCAGACCTGTCACTTCAACTCATGCGATCGCATGAGTTTGAAGTTATAATACCATGCGGCCGCATGGAGCAGAATTCCGGATCTGAATGTTGGGCTGCTACAGTACCGGGCCCGAATTCTTTTACTTATTATTTTTTTATTTTTATGTTTTTAATTTATATAAAATATTTATATAAAAACTTATATTTTAAAAACTACCTATTAGTTTTTGTAAAAAAAAATACAAACTTTTTAATTTTAAAAACGTAAAAATATATAGTAATATATATATATATATATATATATATATATATATATATATATATATATATATATATATATATATATATTTATTTATTTATTTTTCTTTTTCTTGTTTTTAAATTTTTGATATTTAAAACGTATTGTTACAAAAGTAAATTAAGACTTAATAATTTTTTTTTATAGCGTTTCGCTTTCGGGTCCCCGGCAGCGGCGCCAAAAAACTTGATGTGTGCAGCGGTGTATACGAAATACTATTAATTTTATTACGAAATACTATTAAATACGATACAATTTTACACAAGTTATTTATTTATTTATAAAGTGGATATACCTAAACCTTGCTACAACACTATAGACAGTGTACCTAATCGTAGAGTAGTGTAGTTTTTAGTAAGTCCGGTTCGTTCCACACGGAGCTAGCTAATTTTAACGCTATATTTTTAAACAATTATATTTGTATAAATATTATATTATTATTATTATAAGGGGGGGTTTTTACCGTTTAATGACCGGTTTGTCGATTTTAAATAAAGCGTAAAGATAAATGACGATAATATAAATGACAAAATTTAAATTACGATAAAGTAAATTGCAGTAATTAAAATGACAGTAAATAAAGGTACGGTGAAATATGAAATAAAAATATTATGCTTATTTAAACTTCCGTAATCATGATGCTTGACGTTTTGATTAATTGTTACCCGGGTTAATTGTCCTTTATCTTGGATTATTTGATACCTATTTGGTTTTTGTCTATAATAGTCCATCGGTCATAATTATAAAATGCTCGTCAAATTAACCTTATTCCCGAAGTCAAATATTCCAACTAATTAGGGATTCGAACTGTAACAAGATTTTAATACTTTGTTTAATAATTACACCAGGTTATCGACTGCGCGTAATCCAAGGTTTTAATACTTTGTTAATAATTACACCAATTATCCTTGTATGTAATCCACCCCTGATTTAATGAGATATGAATATTAATTTACCCACTTGATCAAAATGAATAATCAATTACCCAACCCGAATAATTAATTAAATGATCGTAAAAGATGTCGTATAAACGTCACTAAATAGGACATACATAATCATTTTAATAATTATTAGATTAACTAATTTAAAGATAGGTTCGACAAGTTCCAATGAGTTGTCGCTCAATTAGACAATACCCCTTATCTATTAATAGTCATAGTCCAATGTCCACAAGTGTCGGTCTTTTGTCCAAAACTTAATTATGGTACAAAATCTAATAACCCTGTCTTTAATATTTAGTCCAACATCATGATTACTTCGATTTAAATAAGCATAATAATAACTTAGTTACGAGACATTAATTTAAAAAGGAAAAACATAGCTTACAGTGATTATTAATCGCGTAGCGTTACACGGACAAAATTTCGACTTACAAACTTACAACATTCGCTAACATAACCTTATTATTATTAATCTTTAATATTAAAATTATAATATAAATATAAATATATATTTTGAGAGTAAGAAATAGAAAAATATGTGATAAATTCGTCCGAAAAATACTAAATTTATAGAATGTGGCCTGCTACAGTAACTCATGCGGTCGCATGAGATTTGTGCCTTCTGGCCATGCGATCGCATGGCCGTCATTTCCTGGTCACATACTTTTTGGCTCCTAGCTTGTCGACATATTTATTTAATATATATAATATATATAGTTTTGTATAATTATATATATATTATATTATATTCATGTGCATAGTTGATTCGTAATTTTACCTCCGTTGCGTCGCGCGTTGATAGTTAGCTCAGGTCCCGGTTTCGGATTTTCGAACGTCCTTTCGTACGATTTAATATCTTGTACTTTGCGTTTTGCGTCTTGTACTCTTGTAACTTTTGAGACGTTTCTTATCAATAATATGAACCACTTGGATTGTACTTTGTACTTTTGAGCTTTTTGGTCATTTGCGTCTTCAAATCGTCGTTTTCTTCTTTTGTCTTCGCACTTATTTATTTAAACGATTATTACATAAAAATAGAACAATAGTAACTAAAAGCTTTACATATTGGAAGGATATTGTGCCTAAATATATGTTCATTTGGAGCACTATCATGCATAAGCTGAAGATATTCAGAGCGACGCATCTACGTAACACCTTGCAACCAAAAAGGGGAGTACTACGTTTTGACAATTTCATAGATTCTATATACAATTACGCTACACCGCTTTAAACGCTAAGTGTGCTATTGCCAAATCCTACCAAATCAAAACTTAAAATTAACAACTTACGAGTATGAAAACTAAGTGTGGGATACTACGTATCCTTAACATTAAGGACAATGTTACTTTTAAGTGTGGGATAGTAATATTGTACAATTAGGTTCTTACAAATCCTCAAGTTTCGTAAAAACACTAGATTTTTTCGAATTTAAAACTTTTGCAACCAAGGACACTTGGGCTACTAATTTCTAAAAATCAAAACTTTTGCTAATAAAAGACAAAAGAATAGAAACAAAGTAAAAAATCTTTCGAAAACAAACCGATTCTCTAAAAGAGTATTGCATGGCTTAGCACATTCAACCTATTATAATTGCTGCGAGGCACCCAAATTAAGGCCCGATAAGCACTCCTTTTAAGTGCTTCACTATCTTCCCGTTGAGTGTGCCGATGTTCACATTTCTGAATCAGAACTTGCTCTTGATCTATATTTTGAAAAACCATTTATGAAAGAAATAACTAGGTTAGAAACCTAGACTTTCGTGAAAAACTTCTTTTATACCCAAACCTTCATTTTCGTTTCCACCCCATATACCAGAAAAGTCTACAAAAACACCAACCAAAAAAATTCTCAACCACCTTCTCCACTCTCCTAAATACAGAAAGATTATGATCGATCGGGGTTGATAAAAGCATTGAAAAATCAAGAAAGTATCTCAGCAGAAAGATTATGATCGATCGAGGATGATAAAAGCGGTGTACTGTCAAAAGAAGACCTCGGAGAAATGCCAAAATACTCTTTTTAAAAAAGAGAGAGAGAGAGAGAGAGATGGCAAGAAATTTTCTGTTTCAATATTCCGAGGAAAGGAGCAGAATTTATAAAAGGTCTCCCGAAAAGCTAAAAAAAGATTACCCGATCGTGCTTCAATGAAAACACAAAAATACTCCTATCTAGCCCAAATAAACCTTCGAAATCAACTCTTTCTCCAACCACTCACATTCCTTTGAAAAAGTTATTTTCGAAAAATCTGGGGATCTTAACTAAAAGTATCCTCACTTATGTAATAACGATATGAGTCTTGATCAAGCCTATGACGAAGAATGCAACATGACTAGCTATTGAGCGATTTCATTTCTATAGATCTATAGGTTACCCGATATACTGAGTGAATTGAGTGACCCGAGTAAGGACAACTTAAGTCATGTAACCTCCTCTCATGTTTGCAGAGATAACTTTACGATTAACAAAGATAAAAGCTACGTTTTCATTCTTGCATCTCAAAAGGCAATGTCACTTGATCAAACAAAAGGAAAACTCACTTGTTTAAAAGTTTGAAAGTTTGCTTGAGGACAAGCAAAGTCTAAGTGTGGGATATCTGATATCGGCTAAAAAGACACCTTTCTACCCCCGATATTTAATCCTAAAACATTAAAGTAATTAACTTTATCTTCGTATTAATCATTTATTTGCTTTATTTGATAGATCAAGTGATTACGAAGACTATGCAAGAAGAATAAACGAGAACGAGCTTAAAAAGAAGATTTTAGAGCAAAAACGATGAAACTCAAGTTACGACCCTAGAAACCAAGTTACGATCTAATGAATCAGCAAAAATGACCAAGGAAGACTGGCCACACGGCCTGCCCACGTGGCCTGCCAACAATCACACGGCCTGCCCAGGGTGGCTTGCACACACTTGCCTCACCCGGGCATAGCAGACACACGGCTGCTTCACATGGCTAGGGCACACGGCTTGCCTAGTGTACACAATCGTGTACACGGCTTGCCCACTATAATGTTTTGATTATAAATAGGCCACTTGTTTTCTACTCCAACACACTTCTCAATTCCATTTCTTAATACATCATACTCTAGATTTCTCTCACTAGAAATCTAGATACTTTTAAGGCCTTCTCATCTCCGTGCAGGAAATTTAGTACCGACGAACGACAAAGATTGTACTAGGAGCAGTCTGGAGAATGTCACTTTTGTAACAGTCAGAACCTCTTCGTATACCGTGAACGCCTTCCTTAAATTTAAATGATATATTTGATTATATCTAAATTGCTTTCATCTTATGCTTACGTCTATCTGCTATAATCGTTATATATGTTAGTATCTATCTGAAACTTATGCTATTGTTATGCTGAAACATTGACCGGTTTAGAAGTCTAATTTACGGACCACCCTTTCCAATTACCAACGTGACTATACCCTAGTGCTAGGGCCTGATCAATCCTAGAATACAGGGTAAGTAGTTATATCTGTTTAACATTACAATGTGGGATAGTACCTATGTATAGATAGTTACATATCTATCAGAGAAGAGCTACCCGCTCTAAGGTTGTGATTATGGTAGTGACTATAATGTTCAGTGAATACTAGTTAACCCAGAAACAGGATTCTCGCTAGAAGCATGATGTTTTTAGGTGCTGTAAGATGATACAGGGTTGAGTAATTCATTGAAAAGGAGAGAACTCTTATCTAATTAATAGTTCCTCAGAATATCTGAGATTGCACATCTGTTAATGTTAAGGCATAACATAGTATTAAGTGGAATGTTAGACTTAAGTTAAACTAACTAAGATTAAGAAAAGCCAGCACCTTTCTTGAGTATACTACTTATTCATGAGCCTAGGATATCATCCGAAAAGGTCATTTCAATCTGCAAAAGATTAACGTTATGAGGGAGTATACTTGTATTGGCTAGAATCTTCAAACCCTAGATTCTTAGTGACAAGTCAGATAGGGTTTCTCCTGTTTTGATTGAGGTCTAGTGTTCATCTTAGGAAGTAAGACTCTGGTTATAGCCTACCCTCAACTTAGAGTACTGCATATCTTTAGTTTATCTATTATTTATTTATATTTATATCTATAGACAAACCTTAAACACCTTAGTTGCTTCAGGGTTATCTATTAGACACACTTTAATCCCGCATTACCAGACAAACATATAAAAATATGAACCTAGGTTATACTTATCACTTATTCATTATAAGAAAGAGGTAAATAGGTGATTCATAGTTAGGAACCCCAGTTAAATACAAATATAAAACCCAGTCCTCCTGTGACAAACCTTGATAGACGACTGGCGATTTAACGACACCGCCACAAAAATAAACCGTCCATTTTGGCCATATCAAACCTCCCAACATTACCGACATCAAAAAGTTACCATATTCAGGAGTGATATCACTAACTCGAATCCCTTCATATTCATAAGATACACTCTTCACACTTTCTACTCGGACCCGTCAACACTCTTGAATGAAGTGTAATTTGCCATGTTAGAATAATCCGAGAGAACAACATCACCAAACTCAGTATGAACAGTGCGAACCTCCATCTCATCCTTGAACCCATCTTCATATTCTTCAAAACCCAACAAATAAACTAGTTTAAACCCAACAAAATCATAATCTTCAGAATAACATATAACATTGACCTGCGAATAGTGAGAAACTTGCAGCTTTTTCTTCTTTTGAGGACCCTGTGAAGTACCAACATTCTAATTTCCATTACCATGATTAGGGTTGACTTGGGTATTAGATGAAAGAGTACTCGGTGGTCTCTCCTATAGCATTTATGAAATCCTACCCAGCTCTGTCTCAAGAATTTGAATAGATGACTGTTGATTTTGCATTTGCTGTTTCATCATCTCTTTTCTTTCCTCAGTCTTAACCATATAACTTCTAATTAGATTCTCCAATCCCAAATTGTTTACCTGTTGCTGGTTGTTTTGCTAATATTGATTTTGGTTAAAACAGTTGTTGGTAGCTTTTGTTGTTGAACCCCGGTGTGCCATTCCTTTGATAACCCGAAGTACCTTTAAACTGATTACCCGCATAATTAACCTTATCAATCATCAGGCTATCATTAATATCACAATCTTTTATCAAATGAGGCCCATTGCAACGTTTACAAGCCACTTGCATAGCAACTACCTTCTTATTCAAATTCTCAAACTCTCTACCGAATGTTTTCATCTGATTAGCCAAAGAAGCAAGAGTCATACCACTACCATCATCTTCTTCATAAACACTAGAAACATATTTCCTCATTGGAGCATTCCTAGATGATGACGACCATTCAGAAGTATGATGGGACATATCTTCTAAAAGCCTATACGCCTGATATGGCGACTTGTAAAGAAATACTCCTCCCGCGTAAGAGTCTAAGATACCCCTATTATGATCTTCAATGCCTTGATAGAAAATTTGAACAATAGGACCAACCTCTAACCCGTGTTGAGGATAATCACATAGCATCTTCTTTAACCTGTTCCATGCATCGTGTAAAGACTCATCGAATTTTTGAGCAAACAAATTTATCTCAGATTTCAATCTTGCAACCTTAACCAGTGGAAAGTATCTGCTAATAAACCTTTTACGAAGATCCATGTAGGTAGTTGTGACGACGCGGATTTTACCATATATATATATATATATATATATATATATATATATATATATATATATATATATATATATATATATATATATATATATATATATATATATATATATATATATATATATATGAGATTAAAATTTACATAAATAAATGTTTCCAACATGTTAAGCAATCAAACTTGTTAAGACTTGAATATTTGAAACGAGTTTTATATAAACGTTTGACCACCCAGTTCGTCTGACGATTCACGAACGTCATAACTTGTGATAAATTATATATATATATATATATATATATATATATATATATATATATATATATATATATATATATATATATATATAATTAACTTGATAAAATGATATTTACGTATCTCATTAAGTGTATTAACAATGAAGTATATACATAAAAATTAGACAACTAACTTAAGGATTTCGAAACGATATATGTAACGTTTAACAACGTAATAACTCTTAAGTTAAAATTGAATATATATATATTGTATTAAGAAGTATTAATACACTTTTGAAAGACTTAAATACATATATCAATATACTTATACTCAAAAAAGATAGCTATACTCGTATTCGCATTCAATTTTCTCAAAAATTCTACTCGTATTCTTACGGTATTTTACCCGTATTATACACAGCTTCTAGAAGTATTTACTATTGGTATATACCAATAATAAATACAATTGATCAGCTCTAAATCATTCACAAATATGTAGAGCTAACCATTTAACAACTAGCATGACTTATGAGCAAGAAAACAAACCAATATATCTATATCTATATGTACATGTATATATGTATCTATATATATCAATTCCATTTTCATTTTAATCTTCATTCTAATTCTCTTTAAAACATTTTCTTCCAAGAATACAACACAATAACCTTCATCTTCATCATAAACTACTTCAAAAACTAAGTTAGAATTAAGCTTTAATCATCATAGAAACAATCATTCAAGAACACTTCAAGAATCCTTTCAAATTTGCAAGATTACTTCCAAGCTTTCTAATCCATTCCAAAAAATATCCAAGATCCATAATTTTCATTTAATCTCAGCAACTTTTCATTTTTAATCAAGGTAATAATCATATTCAAGCTTTGGTTCAATTCCTATAAACATAACTATCTTAAATCAAGTAGTAATCTTACTTGAACTTTGTTTCATTCCATGATTCTACTTCAAAAGTTTCCAAGCTTTCAAGAATGTCATCAAGCTCAAGATCAAATATTTATTTTTCCAGAAACTTTATTCATTTGATTTGAGGTAATACCCTTGTTCAAAATCTTGTTTGATTCATATTCATATAGCTATCTTATTTAGAGCATATAACTTGTAATCACTAGAACATAGTTTAGTTAATTCTAAACTTGTTTGTAAACAAAGTTAATCCTTCTAACTTGACTTTTAAAACACTTAAAACATGTAATATATCTATATGATATGCTAACATAAGGATATATAACTTACATATACGAAGAACGCCTTCAAACTTAACATACGCCGTCATAGAGAAATCGGGGACTGTTTTGGGTTGGATATTTAAAACTTATCTTAAACTTTGAATTGGAAGTTTATATTCTGGAAAAATATTATTTCATATGAACATGATACTATATCCAGAAATCATAGTTAAACTCAAAGTGAAGGTATATTTTTCAAAATGGTCATCAAGATGTCGTTTTTGCGATGGATATGACCACCTTCTTCTAAATTGATATGTAACCTGTAACTCTGACTATAAACCAATACTTTTATTGTTTAGTTTTGGAAAATTTAGTTCAATACAAAACCATAGCAATTTGATTCACTCAAATCCGATTTGTATCGAAGAAATTATGGCAAAACAATATTGGTTAGGAAAGCTAGTTTTAGCTACATGTAATTTTGATAGAAATCTATATACTAACCATATCCTAGCTAAATTTTCCTATATCCTACATATATTTGTACATGTCAAGACTATTTCCTTGTAATATACTAGTCTTGGTTAATTTCGAGACAATATAATATAGTCTTGATTAGTTAAGATAACATATATGCAATACGTTCGGATAAATCATAAGACACCCTGTATACAATACATCTTGATTAATTCTAAGACAACATGTGTACAATGGGTCATGATTGAGTCTTGAATAATACGTATACAATACGTCTTGATTAAACTCTAAGATTATATATTGGACTATTGTACTATATTTGGGCTACTAACATTGGACTACTAACTTGACAATTTAAATCATCACACGTAATTGAAAATATTATATGAATATAATTGTGTTATATTTTGATATACATATATAATTGTTATAGGTTCGTGAATCATATCGAGGCCAAGTCTTAATTTTTCAACGATTTGAAAAATCTTATCAAGTGAGTTATAGTCCCAATTTTACTACCTAATTATTTTTGGGATGAGAATACATGCTATTTTGGAAATGTTTTACAAAATAGGCACAAGTAATGAAACTACATTCTATGACGGAACGTTTATACCGGAATATCCCTATTTTCGCTTGGTAGCCTAAGAATTAGTGTTTATTATAATTGCCACTAATTGACGCGAATCCTAAAGATAGATCTATGGGAACTAACGATCCCCATTCTGAGAATTTGAATGCTTTAGTACTTCGATTTTGTACAGATGAGGTTCTTGTATATTTAGGATATTCTATATGCATTTTTTAATGTCGGTTACCAGGCGACTCATCATATGAATGATTTTTATACAGACGAGATTCCTGTATGTTATTAAATGAAATCTTGTGCCCTATTGTTATAATTTATTATATTGGTTAAACCTATGACTCACCAACATTTCTGTTGATGTTTTAAGCATGTCTTATTCTCAGGTGATTATTAAAAAGCTTCCGCTATTGCATGCTATCTAAAGTCAAGATTTGGAGTCAGCATGCTTGTGTTATATTGTTTAAACTACATTCGGAAATCTATTTTTGTAACTTATTATTAACCGTTATCTAATGGTTGCATGAAAACTCTGTACTTTTAGATTATCGTTGGTTGATAATCTATATTATGTCATTTAAACCTTTATCAATAAAATAAAGGTTATGATTTGTTTTTTAAAATGAATGTAGGCTTTGAAAAACGTCTCATATAGAGGTCAAAACCTCGCAAAGAAACCAATTAATATGAAACGTTTATAATCGATATGAACGGGGCATTTCAGTTGGTATCTGAGCCGAGGTCTTAGAGAACCAGAAATTTGCCTTAGTGTGTCTAACCAATTTTGTTAGGATGCATTAGTGAGTCTGGAGTTTGACAGTGTCTGCTTTAAAAATGATTGCTTATCACTTTTGTTGGAAAATATATATTGTTAACATGTAAATATAATAAGATATATTAATCTCTTAACGTGCTGGCTGTTATGTGGTAGATGACTACTCCTGATCACATTAGCATCTCTAGCGACTCAGATGTTGTGTCAAAATCCACAGCTATGGTACCAATTATCAACCTAGCTGATGATGCCACTACCGAAGAACAAAAATTCTGGGAAGAGTCTCAATTTCTGGAAGAACCTGAAGAGGAACCAGAAGTAGAACCTGAAGAAGAATAGGAAGAAGAAGATCATGAGGAGGAAGTATTAGAAATCACAGTGGAGCAGTCTGATAAGTGAAAGGAACTTGTGGTTCGCCCACTAGAATCTCTCGATCCGGGGTATAATAAAAGATTTGTTGCACAAAGTGAACCTGACACTTCAACCCCTAGTTATCCTCCTGTTATTAACTCTATTGAGGCACCATCCTGACCAAGATACAAACGTACCGCTAGAATGAGAACGATGTCAGTATCTGAGATGCGATAACTTTTTGGTTTCCCAGATCCCGCAGATTTCCCAGATTAGTTCCCAAACAATAAGAAGTCTCGTCATTTCTAATCTGTCTCAGCAGCTACCATACTTCACGCCTTGTATAATAGTTATCGTATGCTATATTTCATTTTACCTATGTTTTATGTAAAATAGTGGTATTGTATTATTGTAAAATATTGTACCAAAAGTTTAAGCGTGAAGTACTAATGTATTAAGTTTTTCATGGTAGAATATTATCTTGATAGTAGTAGTTAATTTTTGTACTAGCTATTAAGTATGAACTTTAACGGGTAAGTACTACCGAAATTACAATTATAAAACGCTAATATGAAGAAAAGGCTTTTATAATGATAAGTTCTTATTATGCTACAAAATACTATTGGCTATTCCTAATATTCTATATGATTAACTAACTCTTTTGGCTATTTTTGAAGGAAATGGTTCCAACTACCAGAAAAATCTTGAACACGAGTGAGGAAGATTCCTGTACTTTCCTTGCTGCGAACATAGCCTCTGTGCAGGCTGCAATGCAAAATAACAATCAGTTAGGGTCTAGCAGTGGAACTAAGTCAACAGGAAATCGTGTAGGATGCTCCTACAAGGCTTTCACTGCATGTAAACCCCTTGAGTTCGATGGAACCGAGGGACTAGTCTGGCTAAAACGATGGACTGAGAAGGTTGAATCTGTTTTTGCAATAAGCAAATGTGCGGAAGAGGATAGGGTGAAGTACGCCTCGCATACTTTTACAGGTACTGCGTTAACATGGTTTAACACCTATCTTGAGCAAGTGGGACAAAATACTGCTTACGCACTACCGTGGGCTACATTCAAACACATGATGAATGAGCAGTACCGTCCCAGGAATGAGGTCATTAAGCTCAAGACAGAGCTTAGGGAATTACGAACTCAAGGATACGATATCACCACATTCGAGCGACGATTTACAGAGTTGTCTTTATTGTATCCAAGAGTATTTGAGGATGATGAAGAACAAATAGACACGTTTGTGAAGGGGCTACCGGAGAGAATTCAGGAGAATGTAAGTTCATACACACCCACCTCAATGCAGAACGCAAGTCGAATAGCTTACAAACTCATGGGCCAGATTGAGGGAAGAATTAAAGGGCAGGCGGCCGAGGAGGCAAAAATGAAAGAAGGTAAGAGGAAGTAGGAAGAAAACAGTGACAAGGGTCACCAATACAACAACAACAATTACAACAACAATTACAACAACAATCGCAACATTAATCGCAACAACAATCGCAACAACAATCATAACAACAATCATCGTAACCCCAATAACAATTACAACAACAACAACTACAACAACAACAACTACAAAAACAACTACAACAACTGTCCCAACAATAATAACAACAGCAACAACAACAATCCCAACAATAACAACAATGACAACAAGAGGCAGAAAAATTGATGCCTAAGGTGTGAGAAATACCATCCGGATGAGTTTTGTAAGGAGTTATGCACCAATTGCAACAGATCGGGTCAAAGTGCAGTGAAGTGTGATGTCTATGGACCAAAGAGATCAAATAATGCTATAATTTGCTTTGAATGCAGAAAGTCGGGCCATTTCAAAAGCGCGTGCCCAAACCCAGGGAATAATAAAGGGCAAGGCCTTGGAAGAGCCTTCAACATCAATGCAGCAGAAGCGCAAGAAGACCTGGAGCTTGTTACGGGTACGTTTCTTATTGACGATAAACCTGCTTTTGTTTTATTTGATTCGGGTACCGATAGGAGCTATATGAGTAGAGATTTATGTGCTAAACTAAGTTGTCCATTAATGCCTTTGGATGATAAGTGTATACTTGAATTAGCAAACGGTAAACTAGTTAAGGTTGATAAAATTTGTCGTAACTGAAAAATCAAATTGGCTAGCAAAACATTTGAAATTAATTTGATACCAGTGGAATTGGGGAGTTTTAATGTAATAATTGGCATGGACTGGATAACCAAGGTGAGAGCAGAGTTCGTTTGTTACAAGAAGGCGATTCGCATTCCACGCGAAAATGGAATACCCTTAATGGTGTACGGAGAAAAGAGTAATGCAAAGTTAAATCTTATTAGCAGTTTAAAGGCGCAAAAGCTAATAATAAAAGGTTGCTATGCCGTTCTAGCACATGTTGAGAGAGTCAAACCTGAAGAAAAGAACATCAATGATGTTCCCGTCGCATGAGAATTTCTCGATGTATTTCCGAAAGAATTACCGGGACTACCTCCACATCGATCCGTCGAATTTCAAATAGATCTTGTACCAGGAGCTGTACCTATAGCCTGTGCTCCATATAGACTCGTACCCACCAAAATAAAGGAATTACAAAGCCAACTACAAGAACTATTGTAGCGTGATTTCATTCGACCAAACACATCACCGTGGGGAGCTCCTGTTCTGTTTGTCAAGAAGAAGGATGGTATGTTCAGGCTGTGTATCAATTACCGAGAGTTGAACAAGCTTACCATCAAGAACCGTTATCCACTACCAATAATCGGCGATTTATTTGATCAACTGCAAGGTTCGTCTGTTTATTCAAAGATCGATTTGCGTTCCGGTTATCATCAAATGCGGCTTAAGAAGGATGATATCCCAAAGACTGCTTTTAGAACGCGTTACGGTCATTATGAGTTTCTGGTTATGCCATTTGAATTGACTAACGCACCAGCTGTGTTCATGGACCTCATGAATCGGGTGTGTGGGCCATATCTGGACAAGTTTGTCATTGTTTTCATCGATGACATACTTATTTACTTTAAGAATTCCCAAGAGCACGAAGAACATTTAAGAATGGTGCCTGATTTGTTGAGAAAGGAAGTACTGTATGCTAAGATTTCTAAGTGTACATTTTGGTTGAAAGAGGTGCAATTCCTCGATCATATAGTTAGCAAAGAAGGCATTCATGTTGATCCGGCAAAGATTGAAGCTATTGAAAAGTAGGAAACCCCAAAAACTCCAACGTACATATGTCAATTTTTAGGATTGGCTGGTTACTACAGGAGGTTTATTTAAGACTTTTCCGGTGTATTAAAACCCATGACTGCATTAACGCATAAAGGGAAGAAGTTTGACTGAAGGATGAGTAAGAGATTGCTTTTCAATTGTTGAAGAAAAAGTTAACTACAACACCTATATTGTTACTACCCGAAAAGAATAATGATTTTGTGATTTATTGTGACGCTTCAAAGAAAGTTCTTGGTTGTGTGTTAATGCAACGTACGAAGGTGATTGCTTATGCTTCTAAACAATTGAAGATTCATGAACAAAACTACACGACTCACGATTTAGAGTTAGGAGCTGTTGTTTTTGCATTGAAGATGTGGAGGCACTACTTATATGGGGTTAAATGTATCATATATACTGACCACAAAAGTCTCCATCATATATTTGATCAAAAGCAACTGAACATGAGGCAGCGTAGGTGGGTTGAGCTGCTAAATGATTATGAGTGTGAGATTCATTACCGCCCGGGGAAGGAAAATGTTGTAGCCGACGCCTTGAGTAGAATGGAAAGGGAACCTACTCGAGTAAAAGCTATGAATAGGATTATTCATACTAACCTTACTACTTGAATAAAATAGGCACAATAGAAGGTTTTGAAAGAAGGAAGTTTTGGAAATAAAATACCCAAAGGATTGGATAAACAGCTTAATATTTGGGAAGACGGAACCCGGTATTTGGCTGAAAGAATTTGGGTACCAAAGTTTGGGGATTTTAGAAAAGTGGTACTTGATGAAGCACATAAAACCAGATACTCAATACATCCTGAAGCGGGAAAAATGTACCATGACCTCAAGAAACACTTTTGGTGGTCAGGTATGAAAGTCGATATTGCTACATATGTAGGGGAATGTTTGACTTGTTCTAAAGTCAAAGCCGAACATCAAAAACCATCGAGTCTACTTCAACAACCTGAAATTCCAAAATGGAAATGGGAAAATATTACCATAGATTTCATTACTAAGTTACCGAGTACTGCAAGTGGTTATGATACGATTTGGTTAATAGTCGAACGTCTTACCAAATCAGCACACTTTCTGCCAATGAAGGAAGATAATAAGATGGAGAGATTGACACGATTATACTTGAAAGAAGTCATCTCCAGAATGGGATACCAATCTCTATTATCTCTGAGCGTGATGGCAGGTTTATTTCAAGATTTTGGCAGTCGTTACATAAAGCATTGGGAACTCGTCTAGACTTAAGTACTGCCTATCATCCATAAACTGATGGGCAAAGTGAGAGAAAGATTCAAACGCTTGAAGTCATGCTACGAGCCCCTGTTATTGATTATGGAAACGGTTGGGATCGACATCTACCGTTAGCTGAATTTTTCTACAACAACAGCTACCACTCGAGTATTGATGCGGCACCGTTCGTGGCACTTTATGGTAGGAAGTGCAGGTCCCCGATTTGTTGTTGCGATGTGCGGGATAAACAAATTTCGGGTCCAGAAATTATTAAGGAAACTACCGAGAAAATTTTCCTCATTCAGCAACGATTGAAAACAGCCCAGAGTCGGCAAAAGAGCTACGCTGATTTTAGAAGAAAACCTTTAGAATTTGAGATTGGTGATATGGTCATGCTTAAGGTATCACATTGGAAAGGTGCCATTCGTTTCAGAAAATGGGTGAAACTAAACCCGAGATACGTTGGGCCATTCAAGATTATTGATCGTTTTGGGCCGATGGCTTATCGACTTGAACTACCTCAAAAACTTGTCAGCATACATAATACCTTCCTCGTCTCGAATTTGAAGAGATGCTTAGCTAAAGAAGATCTCATTATCCCTGTAGACAAAATTAAGATTGACAAGAAACAACATTTCGTTGAAGAGCCCGTCGAAATGATGGATCGTGAGATTAAACAACTCAAGCAAAGCAAAATACCAATCGTTAAAGTTCAATGGAATGCTCGTAGAGGACCCGAGTTCACTTGGGAACATGAAGATCAGATGAAGCAGAAATACCCACAATTATTTTGATATTGCTCAAAATATACATATTTATCTTTGCAATATGGCATTTCGATACGGGTTGTGATGATTAGTGAGCGGTTTGTGGTATTTGGACGTTTCGGGACAAAAGTGGTCTAAAAGTTCATATTTATGCTAAGGAATCAATCCTTGGGCAAAAGGAATGAACCAAGTAAAGTTTTGGAGTGAAAATGAAGTTCCAGGGTCAAAAGCGGCGCTCCTAAGGTCAAAAGCGGCGCTCCTATGTGCTAAAACGTGTGTTAAAAAGATCAATAGCCAAAAGCGCCGCTCCAGCACAAAAGCGCTGCTCCTATGTGCCAAAAGCACCGCTCCTACCCAAAAGCACCGCTCCTGTCCTCTCAAAAGCGCCGCTCGTATCCAAAAGCGCCGCTCCTCGCGCTGATTCTGCCAAAAAATTCAGCCGACCTATAAAAGCATATTTAGGGTTTTTGAGTGAGAGAGCTGCTATTGAGGTCCGAAATGGAACCCTAAAAGGGTCCATTTCATCATTCTATCAAGATCAAAGCTCAATTGATCATCCAAGTTGAAGATTAGTGAAGCTAGATGCTAGATCTACATCATCCATTCTCCATTTTGTAATTTTCTTTCCATTTTAGCACTTGTTCTTATTTTCTCTACTTTCAATGATGAATACTAGTTGTTCCTTTGATTTTGTTCTTGTTTATATTATGATTATAGCTTAGATTACTTGTGTTCACTTTATTTGTAAACTTCATGCTTGGATTTTGCCCTAATATATGATTTGGGTGTTTGAATGAGTTGATAATTATTGTGCTTGATTGATGATCCATTGCTATGCATTTGTTTTAGACTTTACTTTGATTACTTAGATTGAGTAGCTCTCTTAATGATTTGAGAAGTGAATCAATTTATGCTTCAACACCTTAAGTGATCTAGAAAACTAGGTTAAAGATTTCAAGTGATTGTGTTCTTAGTCTATGTTGGTTCTCAATTGGTCTTTAGTCAACATAGTGGTGTTTGATTATCTTAATTGATTTTAATAATTAAAGGATTTTAAGTGATTTTAATCCAAAATTGAGTCTCAATGATCTCACTCAAAACATAGTTTGATCTCTTGAAATGAGTCTACGTGAGTTAATGAATTTCATTTTATTAAGGTTTTATGGAAGTTGATGAATGGAAATGAAACTATATGTTTAAATAATGGTGTATCCTATCGTATACACGCACAAAAGGCATAATGATCACATAAAATTACAATCAGAAGCACTGAGAACAACGGTTTTATGAAACTGTCCATCCAGCGTTCTCCGCTATACAGGCTGCTCCGTCATGCGTAAGCTCTGAAGGCCGCCTAGCGCGTAAGCCCTGGCCGAAGAACGCCACTTTCAGCGTAAATTTCAGAACACAAGTAACAGAACATATCATCATCTGATACGTGTCCTCGAACAATCTGGTGGATCTGATACTATAAATAGACCCCTTGGGTCGTCATTTTACACAGTTCTGACATTCTGTCAAATTTGAGAGCTGAGACTTCATCTCTCTCTCTCTAACACTTTCTCTCACTAGAAGTCATTCGGCTAGCACTTTATGCTCTACGGACGACAGATTGATTAAGCCACCCCACAAGTTTCTACGCATGTGAACCAGGTCTGCAGGGATTATTTCCCAAGAGCAAACATCAATCGGCAACACTCGACCACTTAAAGCTAGATTACTTCTAGTATCGTGTTGACATACTAAGCCATACCTCATAAGGAAATATGTGTTAACAATGGCGCCATCTATTATTAAGACGAATCATCTCACCAACACTGATAAAGAAGGTGAGGGTAACGAATTGGTACCCATAGAAGTAGGGATGATACATCCATGGAAAGCTGGACAACGGAGGAAGGCAGAAGTGTTAGAAGATTGGGAAGAGCAATTAATAGCATTTCCTTCCATGTTCAACACAAATCCAACCGATGGTCCAGTGGTTATAGAAGCACGAGTTGCTAATTGCTTAATACGAAACATTTATACGGACACAGGAGCTGGAGCAGACATTATGTTTGAACATTACTTCATACAGCTTCCCAAAGATGTACAAGAAAAAATGAAGGAAACATATGTGCCGTTAGCAAGTTTTACAAGTGAACCATCCTGGTCTGAAGGAAGTATTCTGCTTGAAGTAACCTTGGGCAAGCCACCCCTAAGACACACAGCCAACATTGAGTTCCTGGTGGTTAAAGCAAATTTACAGTACAACATAATTTTGGGAAGAACTGCTTTAATGACGTTTGGAGCTGTAACATCAACTGTACATGGCATGATGAAGTTTCCAACGCCAGGCGGAGTAGCAATGTTATATGCAGAACGGCAGAAGTCAATTGAGTGTTCTCAAGTAACAAAGGCAATAATTAAGTCAATCATACACGATGATGGGTCAATTTCACCGAATCTTAAATTTCTAGATCAGAAAATCATAATTGGGCACACGTTATCCGCAGAATGTAAAGAAAAATTATACAACATTTTGACAACAAATTTAGACGTTTTTGCATGGCAACCGTCTGATATGACCAGTGTTCCAAGGGAAGTTGCCGAACATAGGCTAAACGTGAATCCCAACATACATCCTGTTTTTTAGAAGAAGCGAGGCATGGCGCCAGAAAGAAGCAAATTCCTCCGTGATGAGGTACGCAGTTTGGTGGATGCTGGGATCTTACGAGAGGTAAAATATCAGACATGGGTGGCCAATCTAGTCATGGTTAGGAAGCCGAACAACTCATGGTTGATGTGTGTGGATTTCACGGATATCAATAAAGCATGTCCAAAGGATAATTATCCTTTACCTGAAATTGATTGGAAGGTTGAATCATTGGCAGGATATCGATTCAAATGTTTCTTAGATGCATCTAAGGGGTATCATCAAATACCTATGGCCTTAAAAGATGAAGACAAAATAGCTTTTCACACGACGAAAGGCATATTCTGTTACATGAAAATGCCTTTTGGTTTGAAGAATGCAGGAGCAATAATGGTGTATCCTATCGTATACACACATAAAAGGCATAATGGTTGCATAAAAGTAGCATCAGGAAGGCTAGAAACAACAGTTTTATAGAATTATCCATCCAGCGTTCTCCGCTGTACAGGCTGCTCCGTCATGCATAAGCCCTGAAGGCCGCCTAGCGCGTAAGCCCTGGCCGGAGAACACCACTTTTAGCGTGAATTTCGGATCACAAGTAACAGAACATATCATCATCTGACACGTGTCCCTGAACAATCTGGTGGATCTGACACTATAAATAGACCCCTTGGGTCGTCATTTTACACAGTTCAGACATTCTGTCAAATTTGAGACCTGAGACTTCATCTCTCTCTCTCTCTAACACTTTCTCCCACTAGAAGTCATCCGTCTAGCACATTACATTCTACGGAAGACGGATTGATTAAGCCACCCCACAAGTTTCTACACTTGTGAACTGGGTCTGCATGGATTATTTCCCAAGAGCAAACATCAATCGGCAACACTCGCCCACTTAAAGCTAGATTACTTCTAGTATCATGTTGACATACTAAGCCTTACCTCATAAGGAAATAGGTGTTAATAATGGCGCCATCCACTAATGCAAAGAACACGCGAAATGGAAAAGAAACAAAAACAACTGAAGCTCCATTTATACTTGAAGCAGTCAACAATCCATTAACTGAAGACATGATAACTGTTGAAGATGTGAATGTTCTGCCACCGGATGGTACAATTGAAGAAACAGTGGCTGAAACTGCAGAAAAGCTTAAGCGTTTGGCAACTAATTCAGAGAAAAGGCCAGTAATCGAAGAAACAACAACCAAAAGTGCAGAAAGGCTTCCAAACCTTGTCACTAATCCAGAGAGGCGACCATTGATGCAACCTCAGCAATGTCCATCATTTATACCTTTTCGACGGATGGTGGATGGAAAAGATAGGCAAATCATGAAAAGGCAATCTATATCAAAGTATAGGTTATCCAGACTACTTGACAAGCTGGGCAGTCTTGTTAATGATTCTGAGGATGATAATGACTTGAGATATATTAATAATGATTCTGACGATGAAATTGATAAAGATGAGTTCATGTCTGAGAAGCAGGCAGTGTTGCTCGTAAATGACATCGTTAAGCAGACAGCTCCAGCAAAGTATAAGCAATGTTTAGTGCAGCCCGCTATCCGTGCTGTGGCTGTAGATAATTTCTTCGCCCTCATTATTGGAGAGCAAGCTACAAAGCCACCAGCTATGGCAGAATCCACTCAGTGTTTCATTGATCGAATTGCTAACTATTCGTTGCCCAGGAATCTTGGCATACCGGCAATTGGAGTTTATGATGGTACAACAGATCCTGAGGATTTCCTCACTATGTTTGAAGGTGCAATGAGGTTGCAGCATTGGGATGACGAGGTAGCTTGTCATATGTTTCCAATGGTGCTGCAGAAAATGGCAAGGGAATGGTTTGCTAGCTTGCCGCCTAGAAGCATCACAAGTTATTTGGACCTCCGTGCAAAGTTTGTTATGCAGTATCAAAATCTTCGTAGCTACACTTTGACACATCTTGATGCACATGAGATCACAATGCATCACAATGAGTCCTTGAGTAATTTCATGAAGCAATATACACTTGAAGCACAGAAGATACCTGATTTTCCAGAATCTCAGCTAGTATCTGGTTTCATTTTCTGTTTAGATCAACGATGGTTTAGTGCACTTGTCCATGCGTTAAGGTATGACTTGCCAAAAACTCTGCATCAGGCGTTGGATGTTGCACAGAAGCATGTTCGAGCCGGTGAACGGGGGATGAACAAGTTTGATGGCAGCAGTAGTAGCAAGCAGCACAACGGAGGGCGGTACTTTGATCGAAGTTAGAGAAGGAATGATAATTCTAATGGTGGATGGAGAGGCAATAATCATCCCAACAATTTTCATCACAACAGGAGGCCAATAGAAAGGCATCCTTTGATAATGGTGCTGACTAAAACTCCCAAAGAGATTCTTTTCACCGAACCAATTCTGACCACTTTCAATCCTTCGGCACCTATGGAAGAAAGAGAGGGTCCAAAAAGTGAGCTATGGTGCGACTTTCATGAGGCATGGGGTCATGATACAGATAATTTCAAATCTCTGATGAGAGAAATCATTGCAAAGATCAAAGCAGGAGAATTAAACCACTTGTTGCCAGGAAAACAATATAGGAGAAATGATCCTCGCAGGAAATTTGGATGGCAAAAGGATGATGGTGGAAGAGGTCATCGAGGTGAGATTAGGGGAAGGGAAGAGCATGGCGGAAGAGATAACAGAAACCAGTACGGAAACCGGATCACAGAGCATGAGTCAACTCCAGACGTTGTAATCAAAATGGTGTGGTTGAATGGAAGTCACTATGAGGACGGTGAGCAGTCGGATAACAATGTTGATAGCTGGAGGTATGCCCCAATCATTTTTCAACCAATTCAAAACTGGGCCTTGTCCGTTCAGCCAGTGGTCATTTCAGCAGAAATTGCAAACAAGTTCATCAGTCATATCTACACAGATACAGGCAGTGAGGCTGACATCATTTATTGGCATTGTTTCAAGGCTTTTCCAAGACATGTGCAGGTTAGAGCTAGACGGACGAGTTTGAAGGTTTCCAGGCTAACAGGAATGCCAGTGAATGCAATGGGGCGAGTTCGTTTGGAGGTCGTTTTGGGAACATTTCCACTATTGAGAACCGAAACAATCGATTTCACTATTCTGGATGGCAACTCTCAATTTAATGTCCTTTTTGGATGGGCAGCGTTAGCTAAATTTGGAGCGATAACATTAATGGCTCATGTAGAGATCAGGATCCAAACTCCAAACGGAGTAGCCGCCATACACTTACAGTATGTTGCACCAACAAGGGAACGATCCACCTTTGCAAACTTACCAGAAGGCAATATGAATCAGAGGAGGCGTAATCAGTTATTCAGGGAGGATGAGGTTCAAGAGTTCTTTATACCATGATCAAGTGTTCAGGCCGAACTACACTAGGCGCTTGGTGTTTGAAGAAACAATTTCCTGCATTTTATCAAGAGCAAAATTTATCATTTCAATAAGAGCAATTTGTTAGCATTTCTGAAGAACAAAATTTATCAATTTACTGTAGACCATTGTGGTCATCTTTACAGTGCCTATGTTTTCAATTGCATACATTAAATGTTCATGATTCACTAATTAGGCTTGATCCACCTAAATTCATCGTCAATTGTTTATGTATTGCACAGTACTGATCAATAAAATTTTATATTTTTCTTATGCAAAGTGCTGCCTGTGACAAATGTAAAACATTACATTTATATCCTGCCCTCAGAAGGAGAGTATTTTTATACCTCTGATGGCGGAAGCTTTTATGCCGGCCAGTAAAGGCACAAGGGATCGGCTAGAAAACGTTAAAGTTTTACTAGAACGCACCGAGGCAAAATACAAAACTCAGATACTTGTCATGACAAACATTATAAAAACTTACTTCACAGAACGAAAGAAGTTTATATTTTATATGAAGGCCAAAATATTACACAATTCTTCCTCATATATTTTATGACGGAAGGCGTATGACAGATAGGTCACTAACCCATAGCTAATCTTCACACAATATTTCAAAAGTTCTTCCTCATGTACTTTATGACGGAAGGCGTATGGCGGAAAGATTATTTTATAATCACTCTTCAAAGAACACTTCATAATTGTTCCTCATTAATTTGATGACGGAAAGCGTATAACAGATTACGAGTGTCCTACTGAATACTTGAAGGCGTAGTGTCTGCAAAGTGAATTTTTGATATGTTGCTCATTCAACTGAAGTTAACAATGCAAGACACCCAAAAGCGAATTATCTTAAACACTTTTCAAAATGCTTTGTTCAGTTGTACAATATATTATTGTACATGAAATTTTATGATACGCTCAGTGCATAGCAGATGGGTTATAAACAACAAACATCAAAGTATTTGGCATAATCACTACAATAAGTATATGTTTATGGCATTCAAATTATCAACGTTCATTACAAACGGTTGTTTATCAAATAGTTGCAAGTTTATGAAAATTGAACATTGAGTACATCCTGAGCAGATGACTCCTCTCTGCTACACACTTCATCATAAACATCTATCTTCAGATTAATTAATCTGTCTTTGGCTTCATCCACCTTCTCCATAGTTCCAGGAAGCATAAGGTTGGCAATAGCAGCAGGAAGCGTCTGGTTTGGGGCAAGGCGTTTGGTAATTTTGTTTGTAACATCAGAAATGAAATGAGTGCGAACAGCTTCAACATAATCATTGTAGGGATTCCCCACAAGATTGGATCCAAGCACCTTTGCTATCACACCCGGTATCCCCTTTTTAAGCTCAACAAAATTACTCTCACCCTTCTCCGCCCTCTGGAGAAGCTCAGCAGATTTCTCCCTCTCTGCACTCAACTCCTTCTCTAGCTCACTCACTTTCACCTGCCCCTCCTCAAACCTTTTATTTTCAGCATCTACCAACCTGTCCTTCTACTCTTGCAAAGCAACAGCGGCATCTTGAGCACTTTTCAGTTCAGCTTCTCTAGCCTTCAATATATTCTGAGCATCAGTCAACGCACGTTCAGCATCAATTGCTCTTTTGCGAGCATTTTTACCTTGAACAATCTCAGCACGGGCAAAGGCAAGTATGGATTCCTGTTGTTTCTGCAGTTGAAGCACGGAATCCAGATAGTTGGTCAGCAATACATGAGATGCAGCAGTTGATTCCCTGAGCTGCTCAGAACGGAGAGCGGTGAACTGAGGTTTTAGCTCAGGGATAGCGTAACCCTGTAGAAGAAAAATTTTATGGTTAATTTCAAGCAACTCACATAAATAAATTGCAAGCATATACATGCAGGAAATTTTATCATTCATACCTGAAGAAGAGTTGAAAATTCTTTGTCCTTAATAGCCGGATTCTGAATGATCGCCTGCAATGTCCTCACATGAGCAGGAAGAGATGGCTCTTGAACATTGGACGATGTGACAGCAGGGTTAGTGGTACTAGGAAGAGGAGAATGATAAGCAGAGTCACCTTCCGACCTCTCTTCATGGAATTCAGATTCCTCAAATGGAGTAAAGTTTGGGTCAGGAGTTTTCAGACCCTTATCTCCTTCACCTTCAAGGTTCTCCTCCGGCCTCTGCTCACCGCCTTCAGTAGCCTTCCCTTGGCTATCATCAGATTCTACTAAAATCACTAACAGAAACAAGTTAGCATTATGAAGAAATATAACGGTTATAAGCAAAGACATGTGCATTATCAAGAAAGAGTAGAATGGGCATACTTCTTCTGTGTTTCTACTTTTGGCTCCCCTCTGTACTTTTCACCCTCTTAGAGCCTATGCTCTTCTTCCTTTTCTTTTGGGTTGGAGGAGGAGTGGGGTTTGTTTCACCCGTGATGTCAACCGAGCCTGATGTCTACTGCTTGACGGTGGTGGTGTCATCCGATGTTCGTTCAGTGTCTGTCTGTTCAGACCCAGAATCACTATCAGAACTGCTGACAATGATTTCTTCCCCCTTTTCAGCAGCTGCAGCATTAGCAGCAGCCTTAGCCTCTGCTGCAGCCCTCTCTGCTTCTAGCTCTTCAGCAGTTTTAGCACGGTCAGTGATCTCAGCTTCATCCTCCAGATCGAGGGATAAGAGAGCAGAGTGAACTTGCATCTCGGAGTTGGCTGCAAAAATTAAACATGGATAGTAATATAAGCAAACATGGTGAACAATAAGACGAGTATTTATATATATATATATATATATATATATATATATATATATATATATATATATATATATATATATATATATATATATATATATATATATATATATATTAGGATGATCATATCACATCCTACCCTGATTCTTCTCACGGAGTACTGGCACAGAAGTGCTTGGCCATTCTTGACTCACTCTACACAGCACAAGAATCCCCTCATACTTCTCGTATGATCTGGGCGAAAGGCGAAGCTCTTTCAAATTATTTACTATCCGCTACTCTGCGGTAGAAATCTTAACACCTTTTCCTACACCAGCATCAATAGTACCCCATTTCCGGACAATGGAAAACTCCTCCGGAATAACAGTCTCATCAACAAAGAAAAACGGACTCTTCCAGTCCTTCAAGTTTGATACTCTATTTGTACCAACAAAATGAGTATTTCGTTTACTATCAATAGTAAGCCAGCAGTCGCTAATTGCACGAATTCTAAATAAAGAGATAAAAACTTTAATGCGAGGCTTAATATTGCTGGCATTACAGTACATTTCAAAAAGGATAATTTTTTGAAGGCCGTGGGGATGCATTTGGCTCAGGCAGGCCTTATAATATCAAAGAAGGCGAAGGAGAAAGTTTGTAGGGGGAACACGGAGGTTGCCGTGAATAAGTTGTATGGCGTATAAAGTAATTTTTCCATCAGGAGGATGGTTAGCAGTTTGCCTGTTGGTAGGAAGAACATGGTTGAATTGATTAAGATGGTGAAAGGCAATCTTCAAACCATCTAAGTATTCTCTTGTCAACGATGAAGCAATCGTGCTAACTTCTGGAATGTCAGCAGCATTTGAAGAAGAGGGCTCTGTGTGTTCTTGGCCAGTACTCGGTGTAGAAGCCATGGTAATAAAGTAAAAAGATATCAACAGGAAAGAAATACCAGTAAGATGAAGTGTCACTGACCTTGGACGACGATAAACCTTAAAAAGTTGAAGGATGAAGAAAGCGATGAAGATTTGGGAAGAAATGTGCTTTTTAGATCTTGGCAAAGGTAAAAAAGTGAAGATAAAAGGGTTATGCCCGTTTATATAGGAGTTCGTTGATGCAATTTTTATGGACACGATTGTGACACGTGTACATGTAAGTTTGAACGTAGGGTACAAAATGACACATTTTACAGCTGGAGGCGCGTGGAGATTCTCAACCATTTAAAATTAATCATCACAGCGTCAGTAAAATACGTCTGCATTTAATTCCTGTAATGTTTTTCCTGATGCAAATGGGCGATGAACAGGCTAGTTTGGCATGCATTATCAAAAGTTTAACAACTTAATCATTTTTCAAACACTTAAGTCATTAAACTGGGGGGACTTAATGGTGTATCCTATCATATACACACATAAAAGGCATAATGGTTGCATAAAAGTAGCATCAGGAAGGCTGAAAACAACAGTTTTGTGGAATTATCCGTCCAGTGTTCTCCGCTGTACAGGCTGCTCCGTCATGCATAAGCCCTGAAGGCCGCCTAGCGCGTAAGCCCTGGCCGGAGAACGCCACTTTCAGCGTGAATTTCGGATCACAAGTAACAGAACATATCATCATATGACACGTGTCCCCGAATAATCTGGTGGATCTGACACTATAAATAGACCCCTTGGGTCGTCATTTTACACAGTTCAGACATTCTGTCAAATTTGAGAGCTGAGACTTCATCTCTCTCTCTAACACTTTCTCTCACTAGAAGTCATCCGGCTAGCACTTTACGCTCTACGGACGACAGATTGATTAAGCCACCCCACAAGTTTCTACAATTGTGAACCGGGTCTGCAGGGATTATTTTCCAAGAGCAAACATCAATCAGCAACACTCACCCACTTAAAGCTAGATTACTTCTAGTATCGTGTTGACATACTAAGCCTTACCTCATAAGGAAATAGGTGTTAACAAGCAACATATCAACGACTTATTGATATGGCGTTTAAAGATCAAATTGGATATAATTTAGAAGCTTATGTTGATGACATTATCATCAAAAGTCATACTGAAGAAAAAATGTTACGAGATATACAGGAGACTTTTGCATCCCTACGAAAAATCAATATGAAGTTAAATCCCAAGAAGTGCACGTTTGGTGTGGAAGAGGGAAAATTCTTAGGTCATATTGTCACAGAGTGTGGTATTAAAGCTAATCCTAAGAAAATTCAAGCAATTGAAGACATGAAGTCGCCAACTAGCAAGAAAGATGTTCAACGGTTGCATGGATGTCTAGCAGCATTAACAAGATTCTTGTCCAGAGTAGCTGAAAAGTCGCTTCCATTCATTAAGATGTTAAAAGGCTGTTTAAATAAAAAAGATTTTGTGTGGACGGCGGAAGCCGAAAATGCATTCCAAGAGGTCAAGCAGTTGCTAAAAATGTTACCTACATTAACAGCACCAAAAGAAGGGGAAACCTTAATTTTGTACTTAGCTGTCTCAAAAGAAGCGATAAGTTATGTCTTAATCGCAGAACGGAACGGCATGCAAATGCCCATATATTTTGTTAGCAAAGTGTTGCAGCTTAGTGAAACAAATTATCCACCACTTCACCGCATGGTTTACGCCCTCGTGCATACTGCACGGCGTTTACGAAGATATTTTCCAGGTCATCCAATCTTAATGTTAACAGATCAGCCGTTGAAGCAAATACTCAGGCGTCCAGAATCATCTGGCTGTTTAGCAAAATGGGCCATCGAGTTGGGGGAGTATGAAATCAATTTTGCTCCCCGGAATGCAGTTAAAGGACAAATTTTGGCATATTTCCTCTTAGAAACAAATGAAAAAGTAGAGTATGACAACAAAACGGCACCACAACAGCATGTGTGGGAATTATACATTGATGGAGCATCCAGTGAATAGGGAACAGGTGAAGGGCTGGTTTTAACAAGTCCAGATGGAGAAGAGTATACCTACGCATTGAAATTTTGTTTTTATGCTTCAAACAATGAAGCAGAATATGAGGCATTACTTTTCGGCCTCCGCATAGCGGTAGAAATGGGCATAACAAATTTACGAGCATATGTTGATTCTCAAATCATCAGGTTAATGGAACGTTCGATGCAAGGGATACATCCATGAGGCAATATGTAAAGTTGGTGGAGACAATTTCAAAGAATTTTGATAACCTGGAGGTCGTGCAAATCCCTCGAAATAAGAACAAAAAAGCTGACGTCTTGAGCAAGCTAGCTACTTTAACCTTTGATCATTTGCACAAACGAGTGTTGGTTGAAGAGCTTAAGGAGAAATCAATACATGAAAAACCAATTATGGCAATAGTTGAATGTGCTAAGGAAACTTGGATGACTCCATATTTGAGATATTTGCATGACGGATGGTTACCTGTTGATAAGGCGGAAGCACGAAGAATAAGAGTGACAGCACCAATGTATGAAATTGTTAATGGTGTCCTTTATCGAAAATCTTACAATGGTCCGTTGTTAAGGTGTTTAACCAATGATGAAGCATTAAAGGTGGTCAAAGAAATGCATGAAGGAGTTTGTTCTCAACACTCCAGCTTCCGTACTGTGGCATCACGGATCATGCGACAAGGATATTTTATTCCTTCCCTTTATCGAGATGTTGCAGAAATCATAAAAACATGTGAGAATTGTCAGAGGCATGGTACAATTCAGCGTCTCTCAAAGTATGACTTGATATCGGTGTCATCCGCTTTGCCGTTCTGCAATGGGCTATTGATATTATGGGGCCATTCAATAGAAGCACTGGTAATGCTAAGTTCTTGGTGATAGCAATTGATTTTTTCACGAAATGGGTTGAAGCAAAGGCTTTAGCAAAAATCACAGGAGAAAATGTCAAGACGTTTGTCTGGCATGATATCGTGTGCTGTTATGGGTGCCAAATGAAATAGTCAGTGATAACGGCAAGCAATTTGCAGAAAATCCATTTCGGAGTTGGTGTGAAGAGCTGGGCATAAAGCAAAACTTCACATCTGTTGCTCATCCTCAAGCGAATGGGCAAGTATAGGTTACTAACAAGGAAATCGTTGTTGGCATTAAGGCACGGTTGGGATTAAGTCAAACTGGATGGGTGGACGAGCTGCCAAATGTGTTGTGGGCACACCGGACAACGCCAAAGCGGAGCACGGGGGAAACACCTTTTAGTCTAGTGTATGGTACAGAGGCAGTAATACCGGCCAAAATATGTGTGCCGACGTAACGCATTATGGCATTTGATGTTGTGGCTAACTCTGAAGCATTAAGGGAGAATCTCAACTTGTTGGAGGAAAGAAGGTTGATGGCCGCCATCCGGCAAGCAGATCACAAGCATAAAATGGCAAAATATTACAACAAGAAAGTGCAGCATGTGCAGTTTGAAGTAGGTGATCTGGTGCTACGAGATAATGAGGCAAGCAGGCAAATCAAATTTGGAAAGCTAGCCCCAAAATGGGAAGGACCTTACAAGGTCACAAAAGTAAATCAGAATGGATCATACATGCTTGTTGTGCTTTCTGGCGAGCAATACGAAAGAGCTTGGAATGCAATGAATTTAAAGAAATTTTACGCGTAGCACTATATGCATGGACAGCTTGATCAACTGTCAAATGCATGAGATATAGTCATAAATGTAAAAATTTCTTTAAGAATATGAATAATAGCAATTATTCTTATGGCAATATTTTTTCATAAATTTTATCCGGCCAAGAATTTTTTAGCCCAGGTGTCACATAGCTGTGTGTCATCCCTACTCGCAGAAAGAAAGATGGCCTTTCGGTGGTAGAAGTGCAATCACACTCAAAATGGTTGTATCGATAGTGAGACATGTAGAACTCACTAAAGCATCGAAGCGATGAAACGAATCTACAAAAAATGTCATGACACAACTTATATACATAAAATGCAGAGCAAAACGGATAACGGACCATGGTGTCCAGCAAAATATTTAAAGGCAAAAATAATTCATAACTTTTCCTCATGAGTTTCATGACGGAAAGCGTATAACGGAGAATATAATTTCAATATTTATAAGCATAACGGTTGCAAAGTACAATATCAATATCTTGTGCATTGTTCACTCCAAAAGTCTTACTAACTTGCAGCATCTTTCTAATAATTACAACCAAGTACAATATTAAACGTTATGCAAAGCATATGAATATAAACATAGTATTTCATTCATCTTGAGGAATATAATTCAGTACATCATCTATTGTTACATTTGGTCTTTTACAAAGATTTTCAAGATCAGCAAACTTCATATTTTCTATTAGTGCACCAGCTGCATCAGCTTCTTTCATGGCGTTTTCATTAATCTTCGATGTAATAACAACAGGCATTGAAGTTGGTAATTCTGGCAGTTTTCTTTTCATAAAGCTGAAAAAATTTAGTCGTTCAGCAGACTTTGCAAGACGAACAAACTTGTGTATCTTGTGAGACAGAGCTTGACAATTAAAGATACGCTCTACAAGGGCAGGGATTCCAGTTATCATACGTCTTTCATTCTCTTCTTTAGCTTTAAGCTATTCTTTCAGCGCGTTATTCTGCTCAAGTATTTTTTCATTCTCCTTTACTAGTTCATCAATTTTACTCAAGTGTTGCTTTTCTCTGAAGGATAATTCTTTGACTTGTTCCTTATATTCCGCCCTCCGTTTGTTGCTATTATCATAAAGCCTCTTCATCGTCTCATATTCCCTCTTTAAGGATGTAGCTACTTGTTCAATCTTGGCTACTTTCTCTTTTTCAGCAGATAGTTCATTATTTGTGGTGATTTCATTGCTTTGCAACTCAGATAGGCGTTGAAGGTCATTTAACCCAAAAGCAATATTAAGAATGATACTTTGTGCCTTAACCTTCTTCGCATCTGCATCAGATAGGCTGCTAAAAAATTGGGCTAATGAAGGACACACCATGGCGTTTAAAAAATTTATGAAATCCTGGTAAGAGTGTGGTGATCCCTTTAAAAAGGAGGAAAGTATATTTGTATCAAGATTGGGAAGCGCAATTTGTTGCTGAGAAGAGCTAGTGCCAGCTCTTTGTTGAGCGGATGACGGAGGATTTTGACCAGTTCTTCTTCTCTTGGCTGAAGGCGGAAGACTCACTAATGTAGTGTCTTGGTGTGATGCACTAGCTGTTGGAGATATAGGGAAATTGTTACTTATAAAAGAGTTCCAACATGCTTCACAAGATTTCAAAGGTGGCATAATGTATAACGAAGGGTCTGGATTATAAAATCCACCAGTACTAGGCCTAAAAGAAAATGAATACAGGTTGTGGTCTGGTGCTTTATTAAATTCAGTGTTATCATTCTACGACGTTCCCTTGAAGCAACTCGGTTCATACCTATGTCTTCTACTTCTTCTTCTTCTTCTTCATCTTCCTCCTCCCTTACAGCATCCTCTTCAGGAACGGGAGTATCGTCAATAATTTTTTGAGTGGTGAAGGTAAGTTATGAGTAAACGACGATCGCATAGCGGTAAGCGGAGTAATTTCTGTAGAAGTTTAAAAGTCACAGTGGTTAATTGCATAAATAAAGGGAAGCATCTTATGAAGCATATCTAGCAAAAGTAAGCACTTACTCTTTCTCCCAGCAAGAACACAGGCATAACCTTGTGTGATATCCCAATCCTGACTTACAAATGTCAACGAAAGCATGTGTTCTCCATATTTAACGCCGTTGATTTGTTCAGCTTTAATTCTCTTAAACAAAATGTTTTCCTTGTTCCTTAGTCTTGGAAAGGTAACTGATATGGTATGCAAGTATTTACGCCAAACTCGGGCAGCTGAGTATTTATCATCAATTGCATCTTCATTTTTAAAGATAAATGAAGCGTGCCAATCATTGTTGGGATGATCAAGTGCAGGTCTCAGAAAACCATGAACTTTGTTGAAGGTAAACCAACCTTTTTCGTGGGATGCTATACGCACCAAATGGCAAAATATACGAATAGATGGCTCTATATTCCTTGTGTGGTAATACATTTCAAAAATAAGAATCTTTCGAATTGATGCTGGTTTGAATTGCCCAACGGTAACACCGTAGAACTTACAAACTTCTAAAAAGAACGGCGTAAATGGCAGTCGCAAACAAAAGTTGAAAATTGAATGACAATAAATAGCAACCTTGCCAGGGGGTGATGAGCAGGCCCTGACATTGAATGCAGGAATTGTTGGTTCAACACCAGCTAATCTAGGAAAACGTTGTAGTAGCTCGCCCAAATACTTCTCATTTACTCTGCTATGAATAGCTGTAACATCCTTTAAGGCTGCCATTAAAGTTTTAATAAAACAGAAAGTAAAGAGGATATTGATGGTAAGAGATGAACACTATAGAGGGAAGCTGTGAAAGTGAACGCTCGATTAGGGTTTATGGTGGTTAAAAAGGGGAAAAGTTGTAACAGCTGTGTTTGGTGGTGATTTTGGGGGTTTTAATTTCAACCACACACGTGTATGGACACGATTAAAAAGTGAGTACATCGAAATGCCTTTTTACAGCTAGAGGCGCGTGGGGTATTGTAGCCATGCAAAAAGCAATCATCACAATGTCAGTAAATTTTGCCTATCATTTAATGCCTGTAATGTGCTTCCCGATGCAAAAGGGAAATGTGAAGCCTTGTTTCGGAAGAGTTATCAAAAGTTTAATAACTTAATCATTTTTCAAACGCTTAAGTCATTAAACTGGGGGGACTTAATGGTGTATCCTATCGTATACACGCATAAAAGGCATAATGATTGCATAAAATTACCATCAGAAGCACTGAGAACAACGGTTTTATGAGACTGTCCGTCCAGCATTCTCCGCTGTACAGGCTGCTCCGTCATGCGTAAGCCCTGAAGGCTGCCTAGCGCGTAAGCCCTGGCCGGAGAACGCCACTTTCAGCATAAATTTCGGAACACAAGTAACAGAACGTATCATCATCTGACACGTGTCCCCGAACAATCTGGTGGATCTGACACTATAAATAGACCCCTTGGGTTGTCATTTTACACAGTTTAGACATTCTGTCAAATTTGAGAGCTGAGACTTTATCTCTCTCTAACACTTTCTCTCACTAGAAGTCATCCGGCTAGCACTTTACGCTCTATGGATGACAGATTGATTAAGCCACCCCACAAGTTTCTACGCTTGTGAACCGGGTCTGCAGGGATTATTTCCCAAGAGCAAACATCAATCGGCAACACTCGCCCACTTAAAGCTAGATTACTTCTAGTATCGTGTTGACATACTAAGCCTTACCTCATAAGAAAATAGGTGTTAACATTAAACATTGTTATATAATGAATGAATTGGTTAAACATGGCAAAAGGTGGAATAATCAAGTGGACATGTTTTTATCTTATTTGTTAATCTCTTTTAGTTTAAGTTTAGCTTAATCAACACTTTATCTAATCTTTATCAAAACCCCCAATCAAATTAGGATAATTGCTAGTGTTTTGAGATTCCTGTAAACTGTTCCTTGTGGAACTAACCTTGACTGAATACTTCCTAGTTGCTATAAAGATCGGGTTATTGTTTCTCGGGCATTTGTGTTAATTAGTTAGGTTATTTGATCATTGTTTTTATATAATTAAAAGTTGAGAACACGTGCGATCACCTCACATCAATTTTTTGGATTTGCTGCCAGGGAGCGGTTTTTAATTGGATTTTGAAATATTTGCTAGTAGTTGTTCGATCCTTTTGCAAGAATTTCATTCTTGCAAAAGTTACTTTTTGTTTATATTTACTTGTATTCTGAAAATGCTTGCTTGTTTGTGGTGTGATTAAGCTAGATGGCGGACTATGATGCTTTGTGTGACTACTTGATGTCAAGAATCGCGAATTATGATCAACAATTGATGGAAGACTCAAGTCACATGGATATGCATTGTGATTATTTGGGTTATAATGATGATAATGGTTATTTGGGCATCAATGGTGATTATTTGGGTATGAATGATGATTACATGGGTATGAATGATAATGGGTATATGGATTTGGGTCAAGCTAATGGTGAGCCGGATGGTTATTGTTGTACTTATGATGGATGTTATCGAGATAGGGGTTATAATGATAGCTACATGAATGATTTCACCCCAATTGATCAACCTTGTAATAATTGTCCTATTTCTAGTTTTGACTCTTTCTGTCAATCAATGGACTATTGTTATGAAGGGGATGACTCGACATGAGATTCTTTTCAACATCAATTCTAAATCAACAACAAGAGGAGATCGATCTAAATTTACTAGAGCTATTCTCAAACGTTGTGAGAACCCACCTTAACCGTATGGAGGCTCTAATTCAAGAGAGAATAGATTTGAGGGAAATGTTCGAAATTCAACAAGCCTTAATTTAAAGCTTAGAGAAAACTGTGAGTTTCATGCTCCCTTTAGTTGAAGATTTTGTATCCACTACCATTTCACCACCCGCCTCACCCGTAGTCTCTATTTCTCGGTCAAGAAATTGGGTCTTTTATGATGATGATGATGATGATGTAAGCTTTTATGCCAAGACCGAAGTAGTGGAGATTGCACAAGTACCCGAATCTTTGATAACCAATGATGAAGATGTGGATGAAGATGAGGATGAAGAATTTAATGAAGGTGATGAAGAAGATGACGAATTGATTGAAGCTTTACCAACGATCAATGTTTTTAAAGTCTATGATAATCCACTCGGGGTTGGTGAAGATGTTAGTGATGATGATAGTGATGAGGATGGTGAAGATATCATACCCGAGGTCCTTAAATTTACAACAATCCTCTCGGGTATGATATTGACGATTTTAAGGAGGTTTTGTAACCCAAAGTTGATGAAAACTGTGTTTGGAAGAGAGTCAATTGTTGACTCTTGGGTTGGTTTAATCTTCTTCATGCAAATGAAGAAGATTATTCTCTTCTTATGCACCACCCGAGGGGTTAATGATTGGCTCACTCTTTTGATTCGTGGAACTTTTTTCATCGATTTCACATGTCGTCCGATAAAGTGTGGGGGAGAACCACCCCAATAAGGAATGTTGAGAAGACGAGGACGAGTCAAGATAAGGACTCGTTAATCAAAATCAAAGCTAAAGGAAGTATGGCGATGCGGATATGTGATGATAACTTCATGCAATTTGACAATTACTTGTGGAAATGGCCTTTAGTCTCAGGTACTTCTATCTCTTTTCCAATTTTGCCCACTCGAATTTATTACTTTATTTTGATTTCATGTAATGAGGGCATTACATGATCTCAAGTGTGGAGGGAGAGATAAATTCTCGTGGATTTAACTTTTTACAAAATAACACCTAATTTAAAATTTCCTAAGTATATTGTGGAATTGTTGAAAAGTTTTGACTAAAATAAGCCATAAGTTACCTTTAAGGATGGTTAAAGTTCCATCCATTTGTGGTTCCAAGTTTCACCTTGAGTGGTTAAAGTTCCACTCAAGTTAGGGGGAAGTAAAGTCTTCCCTTTGTGTTGTAATTGCAATCTTCAAGTGGGAGTAAAGTCTCCCACTTTCAAAAGAATTTTTTTTGTGCTTTAAATGAGAAAATCAAAACTTTTGCATGGAAGTAAAGTCTTCCATGTGTTGTTCCAAAAACTAAGTGTTTAAAGCATTATGCTTTAACACTTTTGGATGAATCAAGTCCATCCATGATAGGGAGTCAAGTCTCCTGAATGTCGTTTTACTTGGTGTGGGATACTTCCTAATCCACAACATTTTATATTGACATTGGTTGTCTCATCATTTAACGATGTTTCAATCGATGTATCATACCG
Source organism: Rutidosis leptorrhynchoides (assembly GCF_046630445.1). NCBI lineage: Eukaryota > Viridiplantae > Streptophyta > Magnoliopsida > Asterales > Asteraceae > Rutidosis > Rutidosis leptorrhynchoides. Next base: position 311,503,890 of record NC_092338.1, on the reverse strand, counting down.
TGGGAAGAGAAGCCACCGAGCTTCACCGTGTGCTATCTTCTTGATGAAGAGCAATGGCTTCATTCTAGTGTTGCTAGACAACACACGCCATCGCCAAAAGGTATGGCACACTTGTGCTATCAATTAACGGAAATGTAGTAACTACTTCCTACCTTTTCTCAACATAAGCATAAAAGCTTGTTATGTGGGAAGTAGACGAGTGAATAAAAGCCTTAAGCTTTGACACTCCTGGGAGAGTCGAGTCCTCCTATTTGTTGTTTTGGAAGTCAAGTCTTCCAAACTTTGAAGTAAAGTCTTCCAAGTTTTATTGTGCTCCATGCTTGGGAGTAAAGTCCCCAAGTTAAGATTGATCTCAGAAAGTCCTAATTTTGGAAGTAAAGTCTTCCATATTGCTAAAGGTTTCATCTTTAGTTCTTCGGAGTGATTCCAACCACTCATCAAAGAAGTCAAGTCTTCCCAATTATGGAATTGATAGACCTTTTATTTAGCCACGTGGGGGCCCTAATTCTACGAACCTCCGTCAATGCTTTCGCCCTACTATGAGAGAAATAATAGAAATATGATAGAAAGTTTGATGAGTGCCGGTCATCCCGAACTCGGGTTGACCAATAAAGGTGGGGTACCTGGTCCCTTACCTTTGGCACACCCACCTTAACCTAAATTTGGAATTGACGATCATTATTTGGAATTGATGATCATTGGTGTTTTGGGGGCATGGAGGTGGAAGAGGGATAGCCATCGAGGGTCGATTAGGTGAGCATACGTTTCGGAAGCATACACTTTACACACAATAGACTTCTTGGTGGATGGCGATTTTTATGATATTCATAGCCCTTATTCATTTGGGGTGCATTCGGGATCATTTTGGATACACTTTGAGATTTTCATCATGATTTGGAGCTTATTGCATACATTTGGGTATTTTAGGTCACTTTGCATTAGTTTTGGTTAGATTGAGAATCTTTTAGGTAATTAAGGTTATTTTGATGGGTAATTTTGTGATTTGGTGGCTATCCCGCGAATACTATGTTGTTGATCAAATTCAAAGAAGGTCAAAGGTTGATTGAAGAATTTTTATGCTTGATTGGTGCTAGTTGAGGAAATTGATAGTTGCTTGCTAGAGGTTATGCATTGTGTTGATACTTGGTGATTTAGACCTTCTAGAAGCTTGTTGTGAAGTTTTTGAATGATATTGGATGATGGATGAAGATTTAGTATTAGGCTTGAATTTGATGGTTTTGAGTGGAGTTTGTTGAAGATGTGAAGAAGATTGTGGTGTGTGAAAGTTTAAATTTGAAGATTGTTGAGATGACTTGAAGACAATTCCTTGAAAGGCAAAATTGGTCAAAGTCTTGGAAGTCATAGTTTTAAAGCTAGAAGAATGGATGATTGAAATTGTTTTTGTTTGAAGATTAATTAATACTTAACGATTGACAAGAATCATTGAGGTAATTCATTGAAGTTTGTCAAGTATTTTTGAGATTGTGCTTGAAGGAATGAAAGTTAAAAAGACCATACTTGAAATTGCAAGTTTGTATTAGTCATAGTTGGTCATCTTTATGAAGATATGGATAAGTTTAGGCTTGCTTGAAGACAAGCAAGGTTCAAGTGTGGGGGATTTGATATTGCTGAAAATATACATATTTATCTTCGCAATATCTCCCTACTTTCGTGGCATTTCGATACGGGTTGTGATGATTAGTGAGCGGTTTGTGGTATTTAGTCGTTTCAGGACAAAAGTGGTCTAAAAGTTCATATTTATGCTAAGGAATCAACCCTTGGGCAAAAGGAATGAACCAAGTGAAGTTTTGGAGTGAAAATGAAGTTCCATGGTCAAAATCAGCGCTCCTAAGGTCAAAAGCGACGCTCCTATGTGCTAAAACGTATGTTAAAAAGATCAGTATCCAAAAGCGTCGCTCCAGCATAAAAGCGCCGCTCCTGTCCTCCCAAAAGCGCCGCTCCTGTCCTCCCAAAAGCGCCGCTCCTTGCACTGATTCAGCCAAAAAATTTAGCCGACCTATAAAAGCATATTTAGGGTTTTTGAGTGAGAGAGCTGCTATTGAGGTCCGAAATTTAACCCTAAAAGGGTCCATATCATCATTCTATCAAGATCAAAGCTCAATTGATGATCCAAGTTGAAGATTAGTGAAGCTAGATGCTAGATCTACATCATCCATTCTCCATTTTGTAATTTCCTTTCCATTTTAGCACTTGTTCTTATTTTTTCTACTTGTAATGATGAATACTAGTTGTTCCTTTGATTTTGTTCTTGTTTATGTTATGATTATAGCTTAGATTACTTGTGTTCACTTATTTGTAAACTTGATTCTTGGATTTTTCCCTAATCTATGATTTGGGTGTTTGAATGAGTTGATGATTATTGTGCTTGATTGATGATCCATTGCTATGCATTTGTTTTAGACTTTACTTTGATTACTTAGATTAAGTAACTCTCTTAGTGATTTGAGAAGTGAATCAACTTATGCTTCAACACCTTAGGTGATCTAGACAACTAGGTTAAGGATTTCAAGTGATTGTGTTCTTAGTCTATGTTGGTTCTCAATTGGTCTTTAGTCAACATAGTGGTGTTTGATTATCATAATTGATTTTGATAATTAAAGGATTTTAAGTGATTTTAATCCAAAATTGAGTCTCAATGATCTCACTCAAAACATAGTTTGATCTATTGAAATGAGTCTACGTGAGTTAATGAATTTCATTTGATTAAGGTTATGGAAGTTGACGAATGGAAATGAAACTATATGTTTAAACATTGTTGTATAATGAATGAATTGGGTAAACCATGGCAAAAGGTGGAATAATCAAGTGGACATGTTTTTATCTTATTTGTTGATCTCTTTTAGTTTAAGTTTAGCTTACTCAACACTGTATCTAATGTTTATCAAAACCCCCAATCAAATTAGGATAATTGCAAGTGTTTTGAGATTCATGTAAACTGCTCCTTGTGGAACGAACCTTGACTGAATACTTGCTAGTTGCTATAATGACCGGGTTATTGTTGCCCGGGCATTTGTGTTAATTAGTTAGGTTATTTGATCATTGTTTTTATATAATTAAAAGTTTAGAACACGAACGATCACCCCACATCATATTTCCAGATGATGTGTCAACATCTACAACTGCTTAAATTTTGGGACGAAAGTTATTTTAACGGGTACGTACTGTGACGACCCGGATTTTTCCATAGATATATATGAGATTAATATTTACATAAATAAATATTTCCAACATTTTAAGCTATCCAACTTGTTAATACTTGAATATTTGAAACGAGTTTTATATAAACGTTTGACCACACAATTCGTCTAATGATTCACAAACGTCATAACTTATAATAAATTATATATTGGTGTGTGTATATATACATATATATATATATATATATATATATATATATATCTTGATAAAATGATATTTAAGTATCTTATTAAGTATATTAACAATGAAGTATATACATAAAAATGAGACAACTAACTTAAGGGTTTCGAAACGATATATATATATATATATATATATATATATATATATATATATATATATAAATATAACATTTAACAATGTAATAACTCTTAAGTTAAAATGAATATATATGTATTGCATTAAGAAATATTAATACACTTTTGAAAGACTTAAATACATATATCAATATACTTATACTCAACAAAGATAGCTATACTCGTAGTCGCATTCGATTTTCTCAAAAATTCTACTCGTATTCATACGATATTTTTACCGGTATTATACACAACTTCTAGAAATATTTACTATTGGTTACCAATAATAAATACCAATGATCAGCTCTAAATCATTCATAAACATGTGGAGCCAACTATTTAACAACTAGCATGACTTATGAGCAAGAAAACAAACCAATATATCTATATCTATATCTATATGTACATGTATATATGTATCTATATATATCAATATTTCCATTTTAATCTTCATTCTAATTCTCTCTAAAACACTTTATTCCAAGAATACAACACAATAACCTTCATCTTCATCATAAACTACTTCAAAAACTAAGTTAGAATCAAGTTTCAATCATCATAGAAACAATCACTTAAGAACACTTCAAGAATCCTTTCAAGTTTGCAAGATTACTTCCAAGCTATCTAATCCATTCCAAGAAATCATCCAAGATCCATAATTTCCATTTAATCTCAGAAAATTTTCATTCTTAATCAAGCTAATAATCATATTCAAGCTTTGGTTCAATTCCTATAAACATAACTATCTTAAATCAAGTAGTAATCTTATTTGAACTTTGTTTCATTCCATGATTCTACTTCAAAAGTTTCCAAGCTTTCAAGAACATCATCAAGCTCAAGATCAAATCTTTATTTTTATAGAAACTTTATTCATTTGATTTGAGGTAATAACCTTGTTCATAATCTTGTTTCGATTCATATTCATATAGCTATCTTATTTAGAGCATATAACTTGTAATCACTAGAACATAGTTTAGTTAATTCTAAACTTGTTTGCAAATAAAGTTAATCCTTCTAACTTAAATTTTAAAACACTTAAACACATGTAATATATCTATATTATATGCTAACATAAGAATATATAACTTGAATATACGAAGAACACCTTAAAACTGAACATACGTCGTCATAGAGAAATCGGGGACTATTTTAGGTTGGATATTTAAAACCTATCTTAAACTTTGAATTGGAAGTTTATATTCTGGAAAAATTTTATTTCATATGAACATGATAATATATCCAAAAATCATAGTTAAACTTAAAGTGGAGGTATGTTTTTTAAAATGGTCATCAAGATGTCATTTTTGCGATGGATATGACCACCTTCTTCTAAATTGATATGTAAACTGTAACTCTGACTATAAACCAATACTTTTATAGTTTAGTTTTGGAAAATTTAGTTCAATACAAAACCATAGAAATTTGATTCACTCAAATCCGATTAGTATCGAAGAAATTATGGGCAAAACAATATTGGTTAGGAAAATTAGTTTTAGCTATGTGAAATTTTGATAAAAAACTATACTAACCATATCCTAGCTAACTTTTCCTATATCCTACATGTATTTGTAAATGTCATGACTATTTTCTTGTAATATACTAGTCTTGGTTAATTCCGAGACAATATAATATAGTCTTGATTAGTTAAGACAACATTTATGTAATACGTTCGGATAAATCATAAGACACCATGTATACAATACGTCTTGATTAATTCTAAGACAACACGTGTACAATGGGTCGTGAATGAGTCTTGAACAATACGTATACAATACGTCTTGATTAAATTCTAAGATTATATATTGGATTATTGGACTATTGGACTATATTTGGGCTACTAATATTGGACTACTAACTTGACAACTTAAATCATCATACGTAATTAAAAATATTATATGAATATAATTGCATTATATATATATATATATATATATATATATATATATATATATATATATATATATATATATATATATATATATATATATATATATATATATATATATATATATATAATTGTTATAGGTTCGTGAATCATATCGAGGCCAAGTCTTAATTTTTCAACGATTTGAAAAATCTTATCAAGTGAGTTATAGTCCCAATTTTACTATGTAATTATTTTTGAGATGAGAATACAATGTATTTTGGAAATGTTTTACAAAATAGGCACAAGTAATGAAAGTACATTCTATGACAGAATTGTTATACCAAATATCCATATTTTTGCTTGGTAGCCTAAGAATTAGTGTTTATTATAATTGCCACTAATTGACACGAATCCTAAAGATAGATCTATGGGAACTAACGATCCCTATTATGAGAATTTGAATGCTTTAGTACTTCAATTTTGTACAGATGAGGTTCCTGTATGTTGGAGATATTCAATATGCATTTCGTTAATGTCGATGACCAGGCTACTCATCATATGAATGATTTTTATACAGATGAGATTCCTGTATGTTATTAAAAGAAATCTATTGTTATAATTTATTATATAGGTTAAATCTATGACTCACTAACATTTTTGTTGACGTTTTAAGCATGTCTCATTCTCAGGTGATTATTAAAAGGCTTTCGATGTTGCATGCAATCTAAAGTCAAGATTTGGCTCAGCATGCTTGTGTTATATTGTTTAAACTGCATTCGGAAATCTCTTTTTGTAACTTACTATTAACCGTTATGTAATGGTTGCATGAAAACTCTGTACTTTTAGATTATCGTTGGTTGATAATCTATATTATGTCATTTAAATCTTTATCAATAAAATAAAGGTTATGGTTTGTTTTTAAAACGAATGCGGGCTTTGAAAAACGTCTCATATATAGGTCAAAACCTCGTAATGAAACCAATTAATATGAAACGTTTATAATCGATATGAATGGGGAATTTCGGGAGTGATAGAATTGGATGGCTGAGATTTCAACCAACCCTTTTCGTCCCTTGTAAGAGAATAAGGAAACAACCGCAACTTGAATGCATCCATGCTCACATCCTTTTGCTTGTACAAGCCACAAAGCTCATCAAACTACTCAACGTTCTTGAATGCATTATCGGTTTTTCCATCAAACATGTTCTCCCTGACCATATGAATAAATTGAGGCTTAACCTCAAAGTGATCAGCCGTAATATCTGGTCTTCGAATTTGAGGTGGAAGTGCAGGCGGTGCAACTTGCCTAGCACTCCACATCAGTTTATCATTAAGATCGCCCATCAGTGGCTCCTCTTTAACAAACTCGAAATCTGAAATATAGAAATGAAGTGAAGCGAAACCCTGTAAAATTAACTGTTCCTCTTTAACCTTGTTGCGTTTAACAACCCATCAAAATCGACATTGACACTGATGTTAACTCTTGTAATGACTCAATAAAATCGCCATTGACGGCGCCATTAACTTAGGTCCCGTTACGTAGTCATAGTCCCTAAATGAGACGCGTTTGACCAAAATTATGTCACATTCATTTGAAATGTGTAAGACTTGCAAAGTTTTAAGTTTACCAACGGTTCGACAACGAGTTTAAGTTTACAAAAGTATAAAGTATAAATGAAATAACTTGCGACATAATATAAGTTGAAAACCACGAATGCTATCAATAGCGTATGCATGTAAACATTTAGTTTAAATCCAAAGGTGCTATCACTAGCGTATGCATGTATGCTTGACCCCAAGCAAGTAATCAAAGTGTGCGGAAGCATGTATCAAGTAGCCAAGTATGGATCTGAGAAACATATAGAAAACTGTCAACGAAAAACGTTGGTGAAATAATAGGTGTATTTGTAAACATTGTTTTTGAACCACAAGATTTAGTAAGAGTTGATTTTCCAAATCGTTTACATTCCAAAGATTTTGTTTGTATGCCGAGCACCCAATTATCAAGGCTTTACTGAATGGTACCTCTGAATCATAGTGTTAGAACCTACACTATACACGATAAAATTACATTTCATCCGCTAATGGTAGCGAACCGTCCGAATGAGGGTTCGTCAAACCCGTATGGCCACACAACATAATTTCGCGCTTACACCCTGCAAGTGTAACTAATGATAATTGAATTGAGGCTTTTTGTTCTAACTCGTTGTGGAATGTTTGTTTCCGTACTTGTGTTCAAAGCATAAAGGTATGATACGTATATGGTTCTCATCCCATGATTTAAAATTATAAAAGTTGTTGAAAAGATGGGACTATGATCTCACCGTAGTTGCATGCCAAAGTACTTGTAATTAAACGTTGTGCAATTGAAAGTTGCTTAGCCTTAACCTAAACAAATATGTTGTATCAATTACGGTTTACGACACAAGGTCGAGCGAAATGTGTTCAATTAGTCCTATGGCTCGTTAGGACTCGACTAATATAGCATGTGAATCAAGTTGTCAAGTTTCATGCAAGATATAAGTGTAAAAGCACGTTAAAAACAATTGCATAAGTGTTTGGTCAAGTTTGATTAAAAGTCAAACTTGGTCAAAGTCAAAGTCAACAGGGTCTGGTCGGAGATCCGACAATTTTTCTTCAATTAGTAATCATATATGAACATGTTGGCCAAGTTTCATGTTAATCGGAGGTGCGTAGCATAGTTAGAATTAAACGGTAAACGACCAAGCAAAGCAGAAATCTGCAGTTCATTTGGATGGCGTCCAAAATGGCTTGACGGCGTCCAAAAATGAAGGACTGGACGGAGTCCAAAGGGTGGGATGGCGATCAAAACACCTGGGTTGCCGAAATGCTGAAATTTCACAAGTCTCGAACCAAAACTCATACAAACACAAATTTTGAACCGCAAACACTTAAAATGCATATCATACATCGTTGGAAAGGTATTTTAACAAGGAATACAACTAAACACGTTTCATAAATCAAATTCATTATTTACAACAACAACATCCTCGTCGAATGATCATTAAAAGTTCATTGTCAAAGTTTCAAGTTCGTAAAACGCATTTCATGATACGGACGTTAAACGTACACATATAGTATGCCGTTTTGAAGGAAATTATGTATACAATACAACTAAACACTTACCAACAACATTGCAAAGCATTTGATGCATTAAAAGTTCGTTTGAAAATCTATCAAACCCTAACCAAGAATCATGAAATCAATAATCATGTTAATGAGGTCTTACCAAGCCAACCAACATATCAAATTGAAGCTAATGATGCTAGTAACATATTTAACACAATAGGTTTAACATCTAACAACATTTAATCAATCAAAATCAAAGATTACACTAACCCATTTCAAGTGTTCATGCTAGTTACACCAAATAATAAGATCGAGCATACAAATCACATACACAACATCACAATGAGCCATAGACACTAATTAACACCATTTCAAGTCTAAAGGTCTAATTTATGAAAAATTAGAGATTTTTAAAAGCTTACCCCAAGCCATGAAGTTTGTACCAAATTGAAGAGGATGATGCAAGGATCACAAATATGTAGTTCGTTTTGATGTTTGATTGCTAGATTGGATTTAGATGATGAATTAGTGAATTGGGTGTTTGAGAGTAAAAATGGAAGTAGTAGAGAAAGAGAGATGAGATTGAATGAATGAGTGGTGGTGGTGGTGGTTGACTAGTTGACCTAGTCAACTAGTTTGCCCACTTGGCAACTCTAGTCCCTCGAGTTTGAAAGCGGGTGCGTGAATTAACCGAACGAATTATTTTAAACACGCAAGAGTAAACGGAAGATGTTATAATCCAATGACGGGAATATTAAGAACGTTACTTAATGGAAGGTACGAATTCAGATAACGAAAGATATTATCTAAAAAAAAAGACGGGCATTAAAATAAATTAACGGAAAAAGTCAGGTTATTACATTACCTACAACTTAAAAGAAATTTCGTCCCGAAATTTAGTTGGAAGTAGTACTCGTTGTTTCTTCCTCGAAATCTTGCGTTGCCAATTCTACGAACGAGTGAAGGTACTTCTTGGGCATTCCAACGAATTTTGACAGTCGGGATTTTACGTTGTTTTAGAGTATGGCTATGGAGTGGAGTTTGTCATCGATATTAAGCTCGTCGAAAGGAATAACAAGTTCTTGCTCCGCAAGATGCTTCTCTAAGTTTGCTATATGGAATGTAGGGTGAACGAAACTTAATTGAGTTGGGAGTTCAAAACGGTAAGCAACGGGTCCAATACGCTCCAAGATTTCAAAAGGATCAAAATATCGCGGATTTAGCGTTCTACGTTTTCCGAAACGGATTACACCTTTTCGAGGTGCGATTTTAATATTACGCGGTCACCCACTAGGAATTCGAGAGGTTTATGTCTAACATCGGTATAGCTCTTTTGACGACTACGGGCCGTCTTGGGTCTTTCTTGGATTTGAACGATCTTAACGATTATTTCATGAATGAGTTCGGGTCCGGTGGTTTGCTTGTCACCTACTTCGGTCCAACGAATAGGAGAATGACATTTGCGGCTATATAAAGTTTCGAAAAGGTGCGGCGTTAATACTCGAATGATAACTATCGTTGTAAGAGGAAATCAATTAAAGGAAACAGTACAAGTTCGTGATATGTTTTCCAAGGTTTGAATCATATGTTTGCTTGGTCCGTCGGTGTGTGGATGATACGCGGTACTCATGTTTAAACGTATTCGCAAGGCTTCTTGTAAGGCACTCTGAAATCTAGAAGTGAAACGAGCATCTCGATCCGAAATAAATGACAAAGGCACACCGTGTCGAGATAGAATTCCTATAATGTATAGTTGTACAAGTCTTTCCCATCTTGTCGGTTTCTGAAAGATGTTTGTTAGAATAAGTTTCTTATTGGTTTCCGAAAAACGTTTGTTAGGACTATTGACCCTCGTGGCGAATACTAGTATAACGTGAAGAGTCTCTCTCTCCATTGAGAATTTAGATAAAGGTTTTCCTTACATGGAAGTACGAGTGTAATGCGAGAGAAGTTTCTGCCTCGATGTGAGCATATCAAGCGTTTCGTAGTTCGTCGATAAAAGTGTGCGAAGACAAGATAGTATACACGTGTAACATATGTTTTGAAGTTGAAAGAATTGGTCATTCGTTCAGAAGCATAAATATGATTTGGCAATATCAAGATGTGTCCCTGGTATGGTTGTTATCAATATTCTCAAAGTTTTTGGATGGTAACAAGGAAAAATAAAGTCATGTACATGGCACATGATGGTGATTAGGTTGATCGAGTCCAATCACCATCACGACTCATTAGAACTTTGGTATGACTTAACATAATATAACTACATTGATCGAGTGTCGTTATATTATACTAACTCATACCTCCATTCCCACATTACTCCATAGAACCAAGTTTGTGTAATCGTGAAGATTTAAAATGAACAAAATGTAACGGCATCTCTAACGTAACTCGTATCGAATCGAAAGAATTTGTGCAACTCTGAAGAAGCGTTTCCCGAGGGAAGTGTATAAACGATTTTTCACGTCAATGTGGTTCAATTCAACCAATAATGTCCTTAGGTACGAAAGGAGTAACATTATGATAACGAGTAGTACGCAACCGTAGTGATAAGTATCGATGATGATACTCTCCTAGAGTATTAAGGGTAGTAACAAGAAGTGGTAGATAGTGAAGAACACCGGTGTAACATTGATAGTGGCTAGTGATTTCCATAGTGGTGGAAACTTTATAGTACCCGTAGATAGTAAGCTGGGACTGTGGTGAATAACAACCCAGGAGACAAAGTTCCCGAACTAGTGTAACGAATGAAGTCGTCGTCATCCTTACGCGTATGAATCTTGAATTTACGTGTGTTATCAGAAAGTGGCAGAGTACGAGTTCGTATGATGAAAATTTGGTACCATTAAGAAGTTCGCCTAAGAATGATTCAAGTATAAATGCACAAGTAGTCAAGTAAGTGCAATGATTAACTATCCGGTTATAGTCTAGATTCACTAATGCGTCCTATCGACTCTGTCAGACACACTAATGCATATCCTAGTTCCCTACAACCAATGCTCTGATACCATCTGTAACGACCCGAAAAAATCGCCATTGACGGCGACGTTAACTTAGGTCCCGTTACGTGGTCATAGTCCCTAAATGAGATGCGTTTGACCAAAATTATGTTGCATTCATTTGAAACGTGTAAGACTTGCAAAGTTTTAAGTTTACCAACGGTTCGACAACGAGTTTAAGTTTACAAAAGTATAAAGTATAAATGAAATAACTTGCGACATAATATAAGTTGAAAATCACGAATGCTATCAATAGCGTATGCATGTAAACATTTAGTTTGAATCCAAAGGTGTATCACTAGCGTATGTGAAATGTCCCGTTCTTATTGATTAAAAACGTTCCATATTAATTGATTTCGTTGCGAGGTTTTGACCTCTATATGAGACGTTTTTCAAAGACTGCATTCATTTTAAAACAAACCATAACCTTTATTTCATCAATAAAGGTTTAAAAAGCTTTACGTAGATTATCAAATAATGATAATCTAAAATATCCTGTTTACACACGACCATTACATAATGGTTTACAATACAAATATGTTACAACAAAATAAGTTTCTTGAATGCAGTTTTTACACAATATCATACAAGCATGGACTCCAAATCTCGTCCTTATTTAAGTATGCGACAGCGGAAGCTCTTAATAATCACCTGAGAATAAACATGCTTAAAACGTCAACAAAAATGTTGGTGAGTTATAGGTTTAACCTATATATATCAAATCATAATAATAGACCACAAGATTTCATATTTCAATACACATCCCATACATAGAGATAAAAATCATTCATATGGTGAACACCTGGTAACCGACATTAACAAGATGCATATATAAGAATATCCCCATCATTCCGGGACACCCTTCGGATATGATATAAATTTCGAAGTACTAAAGCATCCGGTACTTTGGATGGGTTTGTTAGGCCCAATAGATCTATCTTTAGGATTCGCGTCAATTAGGGTGTCTGTTCCCTAATTCTTAGATTACCAGACTTAATAAAAAGGGGCATATTCAATTTCGATAATTCAACCATAGAATGTAGTTTCACGTACTTGTGTCTATTTTGTAAATCATTTATAAAACCTGCATGTATTCTCATCCCAAAAATATTAGATTTTAAAAGTGGGACTATAACTCACTTTCACAGATTTTTACTTCGTCGGGAAGTAAGACTTGGCCACTGGTTGATTCACGAACCTATTACAATATATACATATATATCAAAGTATGTTCAAAATATATTTACAACACTTTTAATATATTTTGATGTTTTAAGTTTATTAAGTCAGCTGTCCTTGTTAGTAACCTACAACTAGTTGTCCACAGTTAGATGTACAGAAATAAATCGATAAATATTATCTTGAATCAATCCACGACCCAGTGTATACGTATCTCAGTATTGATCACAACTCAAACTATATATATTTTGGAATCAACCTCAACCCTGTATAGCTAACTCCAACATTCACATATAGAGTGTCTATGGTTGTTCCGAAATATATATAGATGTGTCGACATGATAGGTCGAAACATTGTATACGTGTCTATGGTATCTCAAGATTACATAATATACAATACAAGTTGATTAAGTTATGGTTGGAATAGATTTGTTACCAATTTTCACGTAGCTAAAATGAGAAAAATTATCCAATCTTGTTTTACCCATAACTTCTTCATTTTAAATCCGTTTTGAGTGAATCAAATTGCTATGGTTTCATATTGAACTCTATTTTATGAATCTAAACATAAAAAGTATAGGTTTATAGTCGGAAAAATAAGTTACAAGTCGTTTTTGTAAAGGTAGTCATTTCAGTCGAAAGAACGACGTCTAGATGACCATTTTAGAAAACATACTTCCTCTTTGAGTTTAACCATAATTTTTGGATATAGTTTCATGTTCATAATAAAAATCATTTTCTCAGAATAACAACTTTTAAATCAAAGTTTATCATAGTTTTTAATTAACTAACCCAAAACAGCCCGCGGTGTTACTACGACGGCGTAAATCCGGTTTTACGGTGTTTTTCGTGTCTCCAGGTTTTAAATCATTAAGTTAGCATATCATATAGATATAGAACATGTGTTTAGTTCATTTTAAAAGTTAAGTTAGAAGGATTAACTTTTGTTTGCGAACAAGTTTAGAATTAACTAAACTATGTTCTAGTGATTACAAGTTTAAACCTTCGAATAAGATAGCTTTATATGTATGAATCGAATGATGTTATGAACATCATTACTACCTTAAGTTCCTTGGATAAACCTACTGGAAAAGAAAAAAATGGATCTAGCTTCAACGGATTCTTGGATGGCTCGAAGTTCTTGAAGCAGAATCATGACACGAAAACAAGTTCAAGTAAGATCATCACTTGAAATAAGATTGTTATAGTTATAGAAATTGAACCAAAGTTTGAATATGATTATTACCTTGTATTAGAATGATAACCTACTGTAAGAAACAAAGATTTCTTGAGGTTGGATGATCACCTTACAAGATTGGAAGTGAGCTAGCAAACTTGAAAGTATTCTTGATTTTATGTAACTAGAACTTGTAGAATATATGAAGAACACTAAGAACTTGAAGATAGAACTTGAGAGAGATCAATTAGATGAAGAAAATTGAAGAATGAAAGTGTTTGTAGGTGTTTTTGGTCGTTGGTGTATGGATTAGATATAAAGGATATGTAATTTTGTTTTCATGTAAATAAGTCATGAATGATTACTCATATTTTTGTAATTTTATGAGATATTTCATGCTAGTTGCCAAATGATGGTTCCCACATGTGTTAGGTGACTCACATGGGCTGCTAAGAGCTGATCATTGGAGTGTATATACCAATAGTACATACATCTAAAAGCTGTGTATTGTACGAGTACGAATACGGGTGCATACGAGTAGAATTGTTGATGAAGCTGAACGAGGATGTAATTGTAAGAATTTTTGTTAAGTAGAAGTATTTTGATAAGTGTATTGAAGTCTTTCAAAAGTGTATAAATACATATTAAAACACTACATGTATATACATTTTAACTGAGTCGTTAAGTCATCGTTAGTCGTTACATGTAAGTGTTGTTTTGAAACCTTTAGGTTAACGATCTTGTTAAATGTTGTTAACCCAATGTTTATAATATCAAATGAGATTTTAAATTATTATATTATCATGATATTATCATGTATGAATATCTCTTAATATGATATATATATACATTAAATGTCTTTACAACGATAATCGTTACATATATGTCTCGTTTAAAAATCATTAATTTAGTAGTCTTGTTTTTACATATGTAGTTCATTGTTAATATACTTAATGATATGTTTACTTATCATAGTATCATGTTAACTATATATATATCCATATATATGTCATCATATAGTTTTTACAAGTTTTAACGTTCGTGAATCACCGGTCAACTTGGGTGGTCAATTGTCTATATGAAACATATTTCAATTAATCAAGTCTTAACAAGTTTGATTGCTTAACATGTTGGAAACATTTAATCATGTAAATATCAATCTCAATTAATATATATATAAACATGGAAAAGTTCGGGTCACTACAGTACCTACCCGTTAAATAAATTTCGTCCCGAAATTTTAAGCTGTTGAAGGTGTTGACGAATCTTCTGGAAATAGATGCGGGTATTTCTTCTTCATCTGATCTTCACGCTCCCAGGTGAACTCGGGTCCTCTACGAGCATTCCATCAAACCTTAACAATTGGTATCTTGTTTTGCTTAAGTCTTTTAACCTCACGATCCATTATTTCGACGGGTTCTTCGATGAATTGAAGTTTTTCGTTGATTTGGATTTCATCTAACGAAATAGTGAGATCTTCTTTAGCAAAACATTTCTTCAAATTTGAGACATGGAAAGTGTTATGTACAGCCGCGAGTTGTTGAGGTAACTCAAGTCGGTAAGCTACTGGTCCGACACGATCAATAATCTTGAATGGTCCAATATACCTTGGATTAAATTTCCCTCATTTACCAAATCGAACAACACCTTTCCAAGGTGCAACTTTAAGCATGACCATCTCTCCAATTTCAAATTCTATATTTTTTCTTTTAATGTCAGCGTAGCTCTTTTGTCGACTTTGGGCAGTTTTCAACCGTTGTTGAATTTGGATGATCTTCTCGGTAGTTTCTTGTATAATCTCCGGACCCGTAATCTGTCTATCCCCCACTTCACTCCAACAAATCGGAGACCTGCACTTCCTACCATAAAGTGCTTCAAACGGCGCCATCTCAATGCTTGAATGGTAGCTGTTGTTGTAGGAAAATTCTGCTAATGGTAGATGTCGATCCCAACTGTTTCCGAAATCAATAACACATGCTCGTAGCATGTCTTCAAGCGTTTGTATCATCCTTTCGCTCTGCCCATCAGTTTGTGGATGATAGGCAGTACTCATGTCTAGACGAGTTCCTAATGCTTGCTGTAATGTCTGCCAGAATCTTGAAATAAATCTGCCATCCCTATCAGAGATAATAGAGATTGGTATTCCATGTTTGGAGACGACTTCCTTCAAATACAGTCGTGCTAACTTCTCCATCTTGTCATCTTCTCTTATTGGCAGGAAGTGTGCTGATTTGGTGAGACGATCAACTATTACCCAAATAGTATCAAAAGCACTTGCAGTCCTTGGCAATTTAGTGATGAAATCCATGGTAATGTTTTCCCATTTCCATTCCGGGATTTCGGGTTGTTGAAGTAGACCTGATGGTTTCTGATGCTCAGCTTTGACCTTAGAAAACGTCAAACATTCTCCTACGTATTTAGCAACATCGGCTTTCATACCCGGCCACCAAAAATGTTTCTTGAGATCCTTGTACATCTTCCCCGTTCCAGGATGTATTGAGTATCTGGTTTTATGAGCTTCTCTAAGTACCATTTCTCTCATATCTCTAAATTTTGGTACCCAAATCCTTTCAGCCCTATACCGGGTTCCATCTTCCCGAATATTAAGATGCTTCTCCGATCCTTTGGGTATTTCATCCTTTAAATTTCCCTCTTTTAAAACTCCTTGTTGCGCCTCCTTTATTTGAGTAGTAAGGTTATTATGAATCATTATATTCATAGATTTTACTCGAATGGGTTCTCTGTCCTTCCTTCTCAAGGCATCAGCTACCACATTTGCCTTCCCCGGGTGGTAACGAATCTCAAAGTCGTAATCATTCAACAATTCAATCCACCTACGCTGCCTCATATTCAGTTGTTTTTGATTAAATATGTGTTGAAGACTTTTGTGGTCGGTATATATAATACTTTTGACCCCATATAAGTCGTGCCTCCAAGTCTTTAATGCAAAAACAACCGCGCCTAATTCCAAATCATGCGTCGTATAATTTTGTTCGTGAATCTTCAATTGTCTAGACGCATAAGCAATCACCTTCGTTCGTTGCATTAATACACAACCGAGACCTTGCTTTGATGCGTCACAATAAATCACAAAATCATCATTCCCTTCAGGCAATGACAATATAGGTGCCGTAGTTAGCTTTTTCTTCAATAACTGAAACGCTTTCTCTTGTTCATCATTCCATTCAAATTTCTTTCCTTTATGCGTTAATGCAGTCAAGGGTTTTGCTATTCTGGAAAAGTCTTGGATGAACCTTCTGTAGTAACCAGCTAGTCCTAAAAACTGGCGTATGTGTTTCGGAGTTTTCGGGGTTTCCCACTTTTCAATAGTTTCTATCTTTGCCGGATCCACCTTAATACCTTCTTTGTTCACTATGTGACCGAGGAATTGAACTTCTTCCAACCAAAATGCACACTTTGAAAACTTAGCGTACAATTCTTCCTTCCTCAATACTTCTAACACCTTTCTCAAATGTTCACCGTGTTCTTGGTCATTCTTTGAGTAAATAAGTATGTCATAAATGAAAACAATGACAAACTTGTCAAGGTATGGTCCACACACTCGGTTCATAAGGTCCATGAACACAGCTGGTGCATTAGTTAAACCAAACGGCATGACCAAAAACTCGTAATGACTGTAACGTGTTCTGAAAGCAGTCTTTGGAATATCATCTTCTTTCACCCGCATTTGATGATACCCGGAACGTAAGTCAATCTTTGAATAAACAGACGAGCCTTGTAGTTGATCAAATAAGTCGTCGATTCTCGGTAGTGGGTAGCGGTTCTTGATGGTAAGTTTGTTCAACTCTCGGTAGTCGATACACAACCTGAATGTACCATCTTTCTTCTTGACAAACAAAACAGGAGCTCCCCACGGTGATGTGCTTGGTCGAATGAAACCACACTCTAAAAGTTCTTGTAATTGGCTTTGCAGTTCTTTCATCTCGCTGGGTGCGAGTCTGTAAGGAGCACGAGCTATTGGTGCAGCTCCTGGTACAAGATCTATTTGAAATTCAACGGATCGATGTGGGGGTAATCCCGGTAATTCTTTCGGAAATACATCGGGAAATTCTTTTGCAATGGGAACATCATTGATGCTCTTTTCTTCAGTTTGTACTTTCTCGACATGTGCTAGAATAGCATAGCAACCTTTTCTTATTAGTTTTTGTGCCTTCAAATTACTAATAAGATGTACCTTCGTGTTGCCCTTTTCTCCGTACACCATTAAGGGTTTTCCTTTTTCTCGTATAATGCGAATTGCATTTTTGTAACAAACGATCTCTGCTTTCACTTCTTTCAACCAGTCCATACCGATTATCACATCAAAACTCCCTAACTCTACTGGTATCAAATCAATCTTAAATGTTTCGCTAACCAGTTTAATTTCTCGATTCCGACATATATTATCTGCTGAAATTAATTTACCATTTGCTAATTCGAGTAAAAATTTACTATCAAAAGGCGTCAATGGACAACTTAATTTAGCACAAAAATCTCTACTCATATAGCTTCTATCCGTACCCGAATCAAATAAAACGTAAGCAGATTTATTGTCAATAAGAAACGTACTCGTAACAAGCTCCGGGTCTTCCTGTGCCTCTGCCGCATTAATATTGAAAACTCTTCCGCGGCCTTGTCCATTCGTGTTCTCCTGGTTCGGGCAATTTCTAATAATGTGGCCCGGTTTTCCACATTTATAACAAACTACATTGGCATAACTTGCTCCGACACTACTTGCTCCGCCATTACTCGTTCCGACACCATTTGTTCCTTTCGTTCTATTAACCCCTGGTCCGTAGACCTCACACTTCGCCGCGCTATGACCATTTCTTTTACACTTGTTGCAAAATTTGGTGCAGAACCCCGAGTGATACTTTTCACACCTTTGACATAGCTACTTCTGATTGTTGTTGTTGTTGCGGTTATTATTGTTGTTGGGATGATTGTTGTAGTTGCTGTTGTTGTTGTTGTTGTTGTTGTTGTTGGGCCGTTTGTTGTAGTTGCAATTGATGTTGCGATTGTTGGGATAATTGTTGCGATTATTGTTGTAATTGCTGTTGTTGTTGTATTGGTGATTCTTATCACCGTTTTCCTCCCACTTTCTTTTGACTTGCTTCACATTGGCCTCTTCAGCAGTCTGTTCTTTAATTCTTTCTTCAATCTGGTTCACTAGTTTGTGAGCCATTCTACATGCCTGTTGTATGGAGGCGGGCTCGTGTGAACTTATATCTTCTTGGATTCTTTCCGGTAATCCTTTCACAAACGCGTCGATCTTCTCTTCCTCATCTTCGAACGCTCCCGGACACAATAGGCACAATTCTGTGAATCGTCTTTCGTATGTGGTAATATCAAATCCTTGGGTTCGTAACCCTCTAAGTTCTGTCTTGAGCTTATTGACCTCGGTTCTGGGACGGTACTTCTCGTTCATCAAGTGCTTGAATGCTGACCACGGTAGTGCGTACGCATCATCTTGTCCCACTTGCTCTAGATAGGTATTCCACCATGTTAACGCAGAACCTGTGAAGGTATGTGTAGCGTACTTCACTTTGTCCTCTTCAGTACACTTACTTATGGCAAACACCGATTCGACCTTCTCGGTCCACCGTTTCAATCCGATCGGTCCTTCGGTTCCATCAAATTCCAAAGGTTTGCAGGCAGTGATTTCTTTGTAGGTGCATCCTACACGATTTCCTGTATTGCTAGATCCAATGTTATTGTTGGTATGTAGCGCAGCCTGTACTGCGGCTATGTTTGAAGCTAGAAAAGTACGGAATTCCTCTTCATTCATATTCACGGTGTGTCGAGTAGTCGGTGCCATTTCCTTCAAAATAGTCAAATGGAACAAGTTAATC
This sequence comes from Rutidosis leptorrhynchoides, assembly GCF_046630445.1. NCBI lineage: Eukaryota > Viridiplantae > Streptophyta > Magnoliopsida > Asterales > Asteraceae > Rutidosis > Rutidosis leptorrhynchoides. The sequence goes on along the minus strand of NC_092338.1, from coordinate 311,484,214 downwards.
ATACAGAATATTAAGAGTAGTTAATAGTATTTCATAGCATAATATGAACTCATTTATAAAAGCTTTTTCTTCATATTAGCGTTTTATAAGTTTAAATTCGGGTAGTACCTACCCGTTAAGTTCATACTTAGTAGCTAATATACAATTCAACTACTACAATTCTATATGAAAAACTGATTATAATAATATTTCGCGTTCAAACTTTTACACAATATTTTACAAACTTACAATACCGCTTATTTTACATATAGCATGAAATATAGCACACAATAAATTTGATACAAGATTGTTGTGAAGATAATTCTAGCTAGTACACAAGTCGTTCAGCAAAGGCAATAAAGACACGTAATTCATACGTCCAGAAACAAGTCATGCATTCTGGTTTTACTAGGATTACTTCCCATCCTTGGTCTTGTGGAACATAACCGTTATGGCCGTTGATAAGACAGCGTGTTGTAACGTTGTCAAAGGGACGAGGGTTACGTAATGTCCAACAGTCCCGTAACAATCTAAAAACCTCATTTCTTACCCCAATTACCGACTCCGTCACTTGTGGAAACGTTTTGTTTAATAGTTGTAGCCCGATGTTCTTGTTCTCACTTTGGTGAGAAGCGAACATTACTAATCCGTAAGCATAACATGCTTCTTTATGTTGCATGTTAGCCGCTTTTTCTAAATCACGAAGTCCAATATTCGGATATATTGAGTCAAAATAATTTCTTAACCCATTGCGTAATATAGCATTTGGGTTCCCCGCAATATATGCGTCAAAGTAAACACATCGTAACTTATGGATTTCCCAATGTGATATCCCCCATCTTTCGAACGAAAGCCTTTTATAAACCAAGGCATTCTTGGAACGTTCTTCGAATGTCTTACAAACTGATCTCGCCTTAAATAGTTGTGCCGAAGAATTCTGACCGACTCTAGACAAGATTTCATCAATCATGTCTCCGGGTAGGTCTCTTAAAATATTGGGTTGTCTATCCATTTTGTGTTTTTATACTGTAAAATAGACAAGAGTTAGATTCATAAAAAAAATACTTATTAATACAAGCAATTTTTACATATATCATAAATCATAAGCACACTATATTACATATATTACACCATACGAATACAACTATCTTATTCCGACTCGCTTATTTCTTCTTCTTCGGTTTTGGTTCGTTTTGCCAAGTTTCTAGGGATATATGATGTTCCCCTAATACGAGCCGTCGTTTTCCACATTGGTTTAGAAAAACCTGGTGGTTTAGAGGTTCCCGGGTCATTGTTACAACTTAAGGACTTCGGGGGTTGACGATACATATAAAGTTCATCGGGGTTGGAATTAGATTTCTCTATTTTTATGCCCTTTCCCTTATTATTTTCTTTTGCCTTTTTAAATTCAGTTGGGGTAATTTCTATAACATCATCGGAATTCTCGTCGGAATCCGATTCATCAGAGAATTGGTAATCCTCCCAATATTTTGCTTCCTTGGCGGAAACACCATTGACCATAATTAACCTTGGTCGGTTGGTTGAGGATTTTCTTTTACTTAACCGTTTTATTATTTCCCCCACCGGTTCTATTTCTTCATCCGGTTCCGATTCTTCTTCCGGTTCCGATTCTTCTTCCGGTTCCGACTCTTCTTCCGGTTCCTCTTTGGGAACTTGTGAATCAGTCCACGAATCATTCCAATTTACATTTGACTCTTCATTATTATTAGGTGAGTCAATGGGACTTGTTCTAGAGGTAGACATCTATCACATAATATCAAACGCGTTAAAAGATTAATATATCACATAATATTCACATGTTAAAAATATATAGTTTCCAACAAACTTTGTTAAGCAATCATTTTTCAAGTAAACACGGTCGAAGTCCAGACTCACTAATGCATCCTAACAAACTCGATAAGACACACTAATGCAAAATTCTGGTTCTCTAAGACCAAAGCTCGGATACCAACTGAAATGTCCCGTTCTTATTGATTAAAAACGTTCCATATTAATTGATTTCGTTGCGAGGTTTTGACCTCTATATGAGACGTTTTTCAAAGACTGCATTCATTTTAAAACAAACCATAACCTTTATTTCATCAATAAAGGTTTAAAAAGCTTTACGTAGATTATCAAATAATGATAATCTAAAATATCCTGTTTACACACGACCATTACATAATGGTTTACAATACAAATATGTTACAACAAAATAAGTTTCTTGAATGCAGTTTTTACACAATATCATACAAGCATGGACTCCAAATCTCGTCCTTATTTAAGTATGCGACAGCGGAAGCTCTTAATAATCACCTGAGAATAAACATGCTTAAAGCGTCAACAAAAATGTTGGTGAGTTATAGGTTTAACCTATATATATCAAATCATAATAATAGACCACAAGATTTCATATTTCAATACACATCCCATACATAGAGATAAAAATCATTCATATGGTGAACACCTGGTAACCGACATTAACAAGATGCATATATAAGAATATCCCCATCATTCCGGGACACCCTTCGGATATGATATAAATTTCGAAGTACTAAAGCATCCGGTACTTTGGATGGGGTTTGTTAGGCCCAATAGATCTATCTTTAGGATTCGCGTCAATTAGGGTGTCTGTTCCCTAATTCTTAGATTACCAGACTTAATAAAAAGGGGCATATTCGATTTCGATAATTCAACCATAGAATGTAGTTTCACGTACTTGTGTCTATTTTGTAAATCATTTATAAAACCTGCATGTATTCTCATCCCAAAAATATTAGATTTTAAAAGTGGGACTATAACTCACTTTCACAGATTTTTACTTCATCGGGAAGTAAGACTTGGCCACTGGTTGATTCACGAACCTATAACAATATATACATATATATCAAAGTATGTTCAAAATATATTTACAACACTTTTAATATATTTTGATGTTTTAAGTTTATTAAGTCAGCTGTCCTTGTTAGTAACCTACAACTAGTTGTCCACAGTTAGATGTACAGAAATAAATCGATAAATATTATCTTGAATCAATCCATGACCCAGTGTATACGTATCTCAGTATTGATCACAACTCAAACTATATATATTTTGGAATCAACCTCAACCCTATATAGCTAACTCCAACATTCACATATAGAGTGTCTATGGTTGTTCCGAAATATATATAGATGTGTCGACATGATAGGTCGAAACATTGTATACGTGTCTATGGTATCTCAAGATTACATAATATACAATACAAGTTGATTAAGTTATGGTTGGAATAGATTTGTTACCAATTTTCACGTAGCTAAAATGAGAAAAATTATCCAATCTTGTTTTACCCATAACTTCTTCATTTTAAATCCGTTTTGAGTGAATCAAATTGCTATGGTTTCATATTGAACTCTATTTTATGAATCTAAACATAAAAAGTATAGGTTTATAGTCGGAAAAATAAGTTACAAGCCGTTTTTGTAAAGGTAGTCATTTCAGTCGAAAGAACGACGTCTAGATGACCATTTTAGAAAACATACTTCCTCTTTGAGTTTAACCATAATTTTTGGATATAGTTTCATGTTCATAATAAAAATCATTTTCTCAGAATAACAACTTTTAAATCAAAGTTTATCATAGTTTTTAATTAACTAACCCAAAACAGCCCGCGGTGTTACTACGACGGCGTAAATCCGGTTTTACGGTGTTTTTCGTGTCTCCAGGTTTTAAATCATTAAGTTAGCATATCATATAGATATATAACATGTGTTTAGTTCATTTTAAAAGTCAAGTTAGAAGGATTAACTTTTGTTTGCGAACAAGTTTCGAATTAACTAAACTATGTTCTAGTGATTACAAGTTTAAACCTTCGAATAAGATAGCTTTATATGTATGAATCGAATGATGTTATGAACATCATTACTATCTTAAGTTCCTTGGATAAACCTACTGGAAAAGAGAAAAATGGATCTAGCTTCAACGGATCCTTGGATGGCTCGAAGTTCTTGAAGCAGAATCATGACACGAAAACAAGTTCAAGTAAGATCATCACTTGAAATAAGATTGTTATAGTTATAGAAATTGAACCAAAGTTTGAATATGATTATTACCTTGTATTAGAATGATAACCTACTGTAAGAAGAAAAGATTTCTTGAGGTTGGATGATCACCTTACAAGATTGGAAGTGAGCTAGCAAACTTGAAAGTATTCTTGATTTTATGTAACTAGAACTTGTAGAATATATGAAAGAACACTTAGAACTTGAAGATAGAACTTGAGAGAGATCAATTAGATGAAGAAAATTGAAGAATGAAAGTGTTTGTAGGTGTTTTTGGTCGTTGGTGTATGGATTAGATATAAAGGATATGTAATTTTGTTTTCATGTAAATAAGTCATGAATGATTACTCATATTTTTGTAATTTTATGAGATATTTCATGCTAGTTGCCAAATGATGGTTCCCACATGTGTTAGGTGACTCACATGGGCTGCTAAGAGCTGATCATTGGAGTGTATATACCAATAGTACATATATCTAAAAGCTGTGTATTGTACGAGTACGAATACGGGTGCATACGAGTAGAATTGTTGATGAAACTGAACGAGGATGTAATTGTAAGAATTTTTGTTAAGTAGAAGTATTTTGATAAGTGTATTGAAGTCTTTCAAAAGTGTATAAATACATATTAAAACACTACATGTATATACATTTTAACTGAGTCGTTAAGTCATCGTTAGTCGTTACATGTAAGTGTTGTTTTGAAACCTTTAGGTTAACGATCTTGTTAACTGTTGTTAACCCAATGTTTATAATATCAAATGAGATTTTAAATTATTATATTATCATGATATTATCATGTATGAATATCTCTTAATATGATATATATACATTAAATATCTTTACAACGATAATCGTTACATATATGTCTCGTTTAAAAATCATTAAGTTAGTAGTCTTGTTTTTACATATGTAGTTCATTGTTAATATACTTAATGATATGTTTACTTATCATAGTATCATGTTAACTATATATATATCCATATATATGTCATCATATAGTTTTTACAAGTTTTAACGTTCGTGAATCACCGGTCAACTTGGGTGGTCAATTGTCTATATGAAACATATTTCAATTAATCAAGTCTTAACAAGTTTGATTGCTTAACATGTTGGAAACATTTAATCATGTAAATATCAATCTCAATTAATATATATAAACATGGAAAAGTTCGGGTCACTACAGTATGCATGTATGCTTAACCCCAAGCAAGTAATCGAAGTGTGCGGAAGCATGTATCAAGTAGCCAAGTATGAACCTGAGAAACATATAGAAAACTGTCAACGAAAAATGTTGGTGAAATCATAGGTGTATTTGTAAACGTTGTTTTTGAACCACAAGATTTAGTATAAGTTGATTTTCCAAATCGTTTGCATTCCAAAGATGTTGTTTGTATGTCGAGCACCCAATTATCAAGGCTTTACTGAATGGTACCTCTGAATCATAGTGTTAGAACCTACACTATACACGATAAAATTACATTTCATCCGCTAACGGTAGCGAACCGTCCGAATGAGGGTTCCTCAAACCTGTATGTCCACACAACATAATTTTGTGCTTACACCCTGCAAGTGTAACTAATGATAATTGAATTGAGGCTTTTTGTTCTAACTCGTTGTGGAATGTTTGTTTTCGTACTTGCGTTCAAAGCATAAAAGTATGATACGTATATGTTTCTCATCCCATGATTTAAAAGTATAAAAGTTGTTGAAAAGATGAGACTATGATCTCACCGTAGTTGCATGCCAAAGTACTTGTAATTAAACGTTGGGCAAATGAAAGTTGCTTAGCCTTGACCTAAACAAATAAGTTGTATCAATTACGGGTTACAACACAAGGTCGGGCAAAATGTGTTCAATTAGTCCTATGGCTCGTTACGACTCGACTAATATAGCATGTGAATTAAGTTGTCAAGTTTCATGCAAGATATAAGTGTAAAATCACGTTAAAAACGATTGCATAAGTGTTTGGTCAAGTTTGACTAAAAGTCAAACTTGGCCAAAGTCAAAGTCAACGGGGTCGGGTTGGGGATCTGACAATTTTTTTTCAATTAGTAATCATATATGAACATGTTTGCCAAGTTTCATGTTAATCGGAGGTGCGTTGCATAGTTAGAATTAAACGGTAAACGACCAAGCAAAGTAGAAATCTGTAGTTCATTTAGACGGCGTCCAAAATGGCTGGACGGCGTCCAACAACAAAGGACTGGTTGGCGTCCAAAGGGTGGGACGGCGTCCAAAACACCTGGGTTGCTGAAATGATGAAATTTCACAAGTCTCAAACCAAAACTCATACAAACACAAATTTTGAACCGCAAACACTTAAAATGCATATCATACATTGTTGGAAAGGTATTTTAACAAGAAATACAACTAAACACATTTCATAAATCAAATTCATCGTTTAAAAAACAACATCCTCGTCGAATGATCGTTAAAGGTTCATTATCAAAGTTTCAAGTTCGTAAAACGCATTTCATGATTCGGACGTTAAACGTACATATATAGTATGCCGTTTTGAAGGAAATTATGCATACAATACAACTGAACAATTCCAACAACATTTCAAAGCATTTGATGCATCGAAAGTTCGTTTTAAAATCAATCAAACCCTAACCAAGAATCATGAAATTAATAATCATGTTAATGAGGTCTTACCAAGCCAACCAACATATCAAATTGAAGCTAATGATGCTAGTAACACATTTAACACAATAGGTTCAACATCTAACAACATTTAATTAATCAAAATCAAAGATTACACTAACCCATTTCAAGTGTTCATGCTAGTTACACCAAATAACAAGATCGAGCATACAAATCACATACACGGCATCACAATGAGCCATAGACACTAATTAACACCATTTCAAGTCTAAAGGTCTATCTTATGAAAAAATAGAGATTTTAAAAAGCTTACCCCAAGCCATGAAATTGGTACCAAATTGAAGAGGATGATGCAAGGATCACAAATATGTAGTTCGTTTTGATGTTTGATTGCTAGATTGGATTTAGATGATGAATTAGTGAATTGGGTGTTTGAGAGTAAAAATGGAAGTAGTAGAGAAAGAGAGATGAGATTGAATGAATGAGTGGTGGTGGTGGTGGTTGACTAGTTGACCTAGTCAACTAGTTTGCCTACTTGGCAACTCTAGTCCCTCGAGTTTGAAAGCGGGTGCGTGAATTAACCGAACGAATTATTTTAAACACGCGAGAGTAAACAGAAGATGTTATAATCCAATGACGGGAATATTAAGAACGTTAGTTAACGGAAGGTACCAATTTAGATAACGAAAGATATTATCTAAAAAAAAGACGGGCGTTAAAATAAATTAACGGAAAAAGTTGGGTTATTACAACTCTGGTCCCATTGCATGGCTTGGCTTCTAAATAACAGCAAAGTTCTACAGCGGAAGCAATATTTCTAAGTACCTGAGACAAAACATGCTTAAAAGTGTCAACCAAAAAGGTTGAGTGAACAACATAGATTTATAATCGTTTTAGACCACAAGATTTAGTTATAAAGTTTGATGTAGAGACATTGTTCAAAAGTAAGTGCTGAAGTTATGATATCGAGACTAAACATAAGTTACCCTAACACTTTGTTCATTCGTGTCATGGAATCATTAACATGTATCCATTGACCAACGGTCAACTAGATAGAGACGTCACTCTCTATAGGCCTACTCACATTCACTAAGTTTGCGTTCACAAAACAATTAACGATATCATGGTAGGGATTTAGCATGAAACATAGAGTGGCAGCACAGTTAAACAGTTTTAAGTACTTGTGTCTAAGCGTAAAACAGTTTTGGAAGCAAGCATGTGTCTCACCCCAAAGTTTGTAAACAATTAAGAAATAGTAAAAAGTGGGGCTATGAAGTTCACCTTAATAGTAGTTGAAGTTATTTCCACGAAAGAGAAGAATGAACGGGAGTAAACGACCGGGATCTCAACCTAGAGATATAAGCTTGGTCATTAGTTTGTTCAATCTAATGAGTAAGTGTTCATAAGAGTCTTATGAGTTGTTAAATTTTCAATCTAGTTGTGTCCACTATAACTAAGTTTAGACATTGTACAACTTACCCAAACCTCGGTGCTATCAAGTAAGTCTAAAGATGACCATATGCGGTGGTCAGGAACTTTTAGTTGGACATGGTCTACAACCTTTCGTTTAATCCAAAACCTTATACCCATAAGCACTCTGCAACATCATCTCGTCGACCGTAAGTAGTGGTGAGATTCGTATAAGCTATACGTTACCGGTATGATTATAGTTTCCACGTTTTATATGCGTATAGGAATACGACACACTTAATATTATTTATGTATTATTATACTTTATAGTTTTATTAATTAGTATATATAATATATTATTTAATATTTAGTTGAATTAAAATGTTATAGTATAATAATAGTTTATATGTTTTATCATTATTATCACTTTATTAAATCTTTCAAATGTTATCTCTTTTTAATTATATTTTAAGTAACCTAGATAAGTTCTAAGTCCTTTACTTTTGTCTTATCTAGTTAGTAATCTATGTGTTTAAACTTATCATTATCACTTCTTATTATCTTTAATTGTTTTTAACCACCATTAAATTTTTATAATTATCCTCCTATTATTTCTATCCCTTAATTATCCCCTAATTATGTTAATTCATTCTTATCTTTATCATAATACTTAATCATAATCATCATAATACTTTTACTCATCATAATTATTATCTTAATTATCATAACATGATACATATAGCATAACCTTTAATCATACTTAATATAATCATAATCATATCATCATAATCTTTATATAATCTTCGTGTTTACTTCCTAAACTTATTCATAATCTTAATATAAGTATTAAAGTTTATAACTTTTATCAAATTTGTATTAATGTTAATACTAATTCTGCTTAAATCATCTTTTCAATATCATACTATATATTGTAAAATTTAAATCTTCATCCTTGACTATATGTACATATACAAGTATAGTTTTTACTGGTTAATTGTTATAACGAATTCTTTTTATGATTCATAACCATCTTATTATATTTAGTAACTTTTTAATCTTAACTTAATCATCCTTTTTGATTTAGCCACTGCATAAGTTTATTATAACTTTTAACCATCTTTTAAGTTATTAATCATAATATGTAAAAGTTAAATCATAAGTAAAGAATAAAATTAAAAAGTTAAGTTTTATGTTTATACCTAAGCAAGAATCAAAAACGAATGATGTGAGCTCGGTTGTGGATCTCGTTTGAAAACAGGAACAAGCAAAAGCAGCTTGATCGAATGACTTGATCCTTGGGTGATGTTCGAAACAAAACAGCAGTAGGTGGTTGATTGTGGTAGCCTTGTTCCCCATCGACAGCAGCAACAAGTTACAAATGGTTTCGGTTTTGCAGCTGAAATAGGAACAGAAACAGCAGCAACTAGTAACAAAGGGTTTCGGTTTTGCACCTGAAACAGGAATAGAAACAGTAGCAACTTTGCAGCAGAAAAGTGACCAATCAAGGGGTCAAACTCGACCCAAATAACAGCAGCAATTGGTCGAGTTTTTGAGGGGTGTTCGAGCAGCAAAAACAGCAGGAATCGAAGCTTTTAAGGGTGGGTTTTGGTCACTAAACAGCTGCAACCAAACAGGGATAGCAGTAGGCTATTTTTAACAGCTTTTTGGGACTATTCGTTGGCTGAAAAATAGCGGCAATTGGCTGCTAAAAGTGGTAGTTTATTGGCTTAAAATTAGCAGCAAAAGTGGCGGCAACAATGGCTGTTTTGTTGTAGCCGAACAAGGGAAAACAGGAGCAGAAACAACACCTACAGGTGGCAGTTTTCGATGGGGTTTTAGAGCTAAAAAGAAGTCGAGCAGCAGCAGCTAACAAGTGGATCGAATAGCAGCATTTATAGGAACAGTAGTGAGGTAATAGTTGGGTAATAATAGAAGTGATTAATTGTTATCGCAACGGATAGTAACAGAAATAAGTGTTAGTATACACGTAGTAAACATATAGATATATACACATATATAGTCATTAATACATAATAGTGTCCAGTCCGGTTGTAGTCTAGACTCACTAATGCATCCTAACGACTCAGCTAGACACACTAATACAATTCCTAGATCCCTACAACCATTAACTCTGATACCAACTTTTGTTAAAAAAAATTCTAGCGTATAAAACCATAGAATTTAACTAATGTTCGTTAATTATTTGACGGAAAGAGTCGGGTTATTACACTGCGCGTGTGATAACTCTAGACGGTTCCAGTGTTTAAATGTACATAACCAGCGATCACACCACAATAAACACCAACGCGTAAACCCGAAAAATAAAAGAAAAGTAAGTTTTGCAAGAATTAAATTCTCACAAAAGGATCAAATAACAAAAAGCTTAAATCTCAAAATAGCACCACTCCCCGACAACGGCGCCAAAAAGTTGATGAGGTAAAACAACACTTAAATTAAATGCACTAAACTAAATGGTTTTGATACACGAATCAGCAAACTAATCCTGATCACTATAGTAAAGATTTAGTAAGTACATGTTTGTCCACAGAGAGTAGTTGATTAAGTTTTAGAACTAATAATTATCCTAAAGAAAAAGTTGTAAAAAAGGGGAGTTTTGTAATTAAACTATCGAAAAGTAAAATAAACGAATAACCAAATGGACGAAACATTGTTCACTCAGATGATTCACTAATGACATGGATTGTTCTTTCAATTAAAACCGATTAAAAGTCTGATAGATTATAACTCAATCATCCAAAGTTGGCTAACTCACATTAATCTTATTCAAACAATTAAATCATAAGGGATTAAACTATTGTGATTCAATCTAGGTTAAACTCACATAAAAATATAATTACTACGATCTCTTGAAGCAATTACACGACTGTGCTATCTAGTTACCAATCACCATTCACACTCACATGTAAAATATCTAGATCTCCTAAGAGTTGGAGCATAATCTGTATATATCACTAATAAACTCACGTAAACTAGGTAACAAATTATGTAATTAAAGTAAAGTAACCGATTCACACAACAATGATTCTTTTGATTAAACACAATAATTATAAATCATAAAGATAAAGCTATTAAGATTTGGTCCGGATTAAAATCACTTAAAATCCTAACTACAAAGATCACTCAATGTAATTACACGATCATGATGCCAAACTACCATTCAATTACCGCATAAACATTCAATTTAATCACTTAAAATCAAACACCTACACGTCTAGATCACTTAAAGTGTTGAAGTACATATTATCTAACACTATTTATCTCACAATAACTAGCAGATAACATGTATAATTCGATTAAAGTAGATAAGCATGCATAACAAAGGTTCTTTAACTAAAATCAATCAAACATTAAATTCATAAACATAAGAACAATCCATAGTCAAAAGTAATTACATCTAAGCAAACACTAGAGAATTTAGCCTAACATATTCATGAGAAAAGTAATAAAACAATAGATAACAAAAGTATTCATGATAATATCACTAGAATCAAAGAAAACAAGAGTACCAATTGTAATAATTAAGCAAATCTTCAATCTTGATGTTTAGCCCTCTCCAAGATGATAAAAATAGGGTTTGGTAACCCTAAAGACGTCTAAAAATTGCCCAAAGTTGGATAAAAATTGTATATCCCTAAAACTGAAACGTAACTTGGAATGTATAGATGTGGTCTGATCGGCACAGGCTCGCGATTGCGTGCCTATTCCCCTCAGGCCGCCGAACCTAATTAACTAAAGTTAATTCCAGATTATAGTTTATCCCCTTTTACTCAAACCAACACCCAAAGGTGTTTAGCTACTCATAATTGCAATAATAAAGCGGTTAACGAAGATAAACATAGTAATTTCTAGGAACATTAATAAGTGAACAAGAATTATACCTTGAATAAAAGATGAACAACGGGAATGTAAATTGGAGAAATCTTCAATAACATGAATAAACTTTACAATAATCGGTTTGCACTAGAAATTAACTTGAATAACTGAAACGACAGTGCTTGAAAGTAAATTGATAGTGTAATCTAAGTAAAAACTGGAAGCGAAAATGGAACCGAACGGAAAACCTAAGCTACAATGTAAAGCTAACTATATTCAATCATAAACTGGAGCTCTCCTTATATTGCCAAAATTTGGTCGCCGGCATGGCAATGTTAGCCGTCGGACTCAGTAAGGTGGTGGAGCTGAGGCCGCAATCTTGGGTATTTCTGCCACCGTCTCTAGTTATTGAAAGGATCTTTGGTATCTTAGCTAGCATGCTCAGTCGATGGCTTTGGCTTCTAGGACGCCGGCCTGAGGTAATTCCGTAATTTTGTCTCCTTAATTACTGAAACTCGTTAATCATTTCCTTAATTAGATCCAGTGGCTTTGACTTTTAGGCCACCGTCTTGAGCTATCTCTGGAACATTCTTCATTAAAGCCGTATAATTTCATTATTTAAAATAGCTGTCGTAGTGGGGATCTTGGTCGTCGTATAGAGTTCTGCACGGGAACTTTTCTTCAGTGTTTTGACTTTAATTTGAATTCTTTTTGACTTCATGAGGCCTTTGGCCTAGGATATTGGGCCTATGGCCTGAGCAATTTTCCAAGTCTTCTTTTGGCTCTTTATTTATTCAAATATTGGTTCGTTTTCTCTATAATTGTACATGTAAAGATCACAAATAACCTTTTCACATGGTTAGTAGCATTTGCTCTTTTTTCCCTAAATAAGCAAAGGAATATGTCATATATGTGCGAATATGAGGAGGATAACACTGTAAAAAGGGTATAAAAAATATATAATTCCGGTGCTATCATTTAGCATCACAAGTTTTTTTAGATTTGTGAGCCAAATTTGTGGTGCAATTCCAGAACTTGAGAAGTTATATGCTAACACATCTGGAAGCACATGAGATAAAACAACATACGGAACAACTTTTCAGTAATTTCATGAGGGAATGTCATGTAATACCAAATATACTTGAGTCTTAATTGGTATCTAGGTTTATTTTTTGACTGTATCAACGACGATTTCCAAATTTGGTGCAAGAATTACGATATTATGTGCCAAGAACATTACACCGAGCATTGGGAATCCCTTTAAAGCATTTTAGGTTAAGAGTGATTGGCTAACTGCAGTATGGAGGAAGTTCAAATGGCAATAAAGAAAGGTATTTTGACTCTAACCTAAATCAAAGGAGGAATGATAACATTCAAGGGGATTGACGAGGAGAATATCAGAGGAATTGATCAATATTATAATCACAGACTACATGACAGGCACTCGTTGATCATGGATTTAACAAATACACCAAGAGAATTTCTCTTCATTAAACTAGTTAAATAAACATTTATTCCCCCAGCTCTAATGGAAAAGAAAGAAGAAACAAAAAGCAACCTTTGGTGTGAATTCCATGAAGCTTATGGACACGATACTGATAATTGCAAGTCATTACTTCATGAACAATGGAAAAAATCAAAATTGAAAAGTTAAATCATTTGGTATTAGGAAAGAGTTTCAGAAATTTTCATCCAAATAAATGCTTTACATGGCAAAACAAATATCGTAAAAGGGAGTAAAATAACAATTACAAAGACAGATGCAGGAGGGATGATAGACACATAAATGATAGACACAGAGAGGAAAAGGAACAATAACCTGAGGTATTTAAATAGATGATTTGGAATGGTAACTATGGGGATGATGCAAAAGAGCAAAGAAACAGATGCATGGATGTACGCGCCAATCATTTTTTAAACAATTCAAAATTGGAAACCATTTTAAGATCCCTTTATGATATCATCAACAATTGAAAATTACTTTATCACAAGAATATACACAGATATATACAGTGAAGTTGATATCTTATATGTGGGTTGGTTTCGATGGTTTCCTTTCAGTGTTCAACGAAGAATTAGGGAGTCTAAAGCAAAGATCACTGGAATGACTAGAATGTCAGTTAGGGCAACGAGGAAAATTAAGTTAGAGGTTATGCTGAGAATTTTCCTTTATATCATATAGAGACAGTTGATTTCACATTATTGGAAGGCATTTCGAGGTTCAAAGCGCTGATGAGAAGGCGCTGAATGGTTCAATGTGGATGTTTGGTGCAATCACTTCCACGTTGGATGTCGAACTAAGATTCCCCATACCAAATAAATTTGTAGTGATTCACTTAGAATATATGGATCCTACTTGAGATGTAACAACCCGGTTTCTTTCCAAGCCTAAAGCCGCACCGCGGAGGATTGGAGCGCGATGCGCCTCAAGGCTTGAGCTGATGGGAGATCCTTTAGGAAATGGTTGTCACGACTTTGCACTAGGGGTCGCGCCATAGGCCTATAAGCAGCGCCGTGTCTCAAAGCGTGGATTGATGCTGATGCTTTTTTTAAAACAAATAAATGAGGGGCATTTTGGCCTTTTCACTTGAGGGTCAGTTCTGAGCCACTAAAACTGATAACAAGGCTCATTCAAGCCTCATTCTCATCCACTCAAACACTCTCTTCTCATCTTAGAGAGAGAAACCCATTTTAGAGTGAGAAAGCTTGATTTGGGGAAGAAGAAGTGGAGATCTTTTCAAAGTGCAAGTGTTAAGGTTGTTCATCTCGTTCCTGGCTACATTTTGGTAGTAGTGGAAAGTTCTAACTCCGAATTTTATTTGTTGATTTGATATTCAAAGGTAGGGTTTAAGCTTAAATTATTGGGAAACTCATTGATGCTCATGAAGTGAGTTTATTGTAGCTAGTAGGTGGGTTTAGACTCATTGTTGGTGGGTTTTGAGTTGGAAGACCTAATTGGCCATGTTAGGGCTTATAATTTGGGTATAATCACTAGGGTTGGTGATTATGTTGATGTTGGAACCCAAATGGGTATATTTGGAAGCTTGGTTTTGAAATGGGTCAGAATTAGGGTTTGTGACTTGATTTAGGGGAAGACAAGTGTTTAACACTTGTGTTTTGGTTTAATTGACGTTATAGGACCATTTTAGCTAGTGTTAAGTGATTATTGGTTAGTTTGGACATTGGTTCTGCTTGGAAGTGCAATTGGATCAAAATTGCACTAAGTGTCAATTTGGGTTGGTTTGTAATCTACCCTAATTGTGTTGTTTGTTATGCGATAAATGGAATAGGTACTTTTCATTGACAGTTTACGGATTTGGCTTTGGATTCATCAAGGCGACAAGATGAGTGTAAATATATTATATGCGTATGTATGCATAGGATGTGTGCGGGTGAGGTAGAGTGATCCTTGTGGGTTAGGGTTCACTTTACATGTGTGTGGGATGATGGACCCCGTGAGTTTAGGGTCCACGTGGCACGTTTGTGCCTTTTGGGTTACCACCCATGGGGTAGTGAATCTCATGAGTTTCGAATTCACATTGACAAGTAGGTTAACCCCGTTGTTGTTATTGAGGAGAATTGGGTAGTGAATCGCGTGTGGTTTCGGCTTCACAATGTCGCGCCTGGTTTCAGACATTCCCATTAATAACTTAGGGTAGTGAATCTCGTGTGGTTTCGGATTCACTTGGGCACGTGTAGTTTCGGCCAACCCTATTTTCATTGAGGTGAGGGTGGTGAATCGCGTGTGGTTTCGGATTCACTGGGTGCGTGTGGTTTCAGCCAGCCTTCATGTGGTTGAGGTTAAGGGGTTAACCTTGGGATTTTTGAGATATATATATGTGTGTATATATATATATATATATATATATATATATTGTATCTAATCTTGCAGATTTGACATGGTGGTACATAATGTATAGCTTGCTTAGTTATACGTAGATGCGGTATGTGTTTAGTACTTGTGTTGGTGATACGTATTCATTTCATGCATATGTATGTATATAGTATGTTTATCCTCACTAAGTTTTATAGCTTACCCTCTTGTTGTTTATATTTTTATAGATTCGCATGGAAGATGTGGCAAGGGTAAGCACGGGGACTAGTGGATTATTGGGGGTTGCTTTAGAAGACATGCTTTTCGATTAGATTTAGGATTGGGTAGTGCAATGCCAATCATCATGCTCGGTCTTTAGTTGAAATTTAAACGCTTTGGGTCGAAACTGTCTTTTGGTGATGTTAAACGGGTCTTGGGATATTATGCCCATTTTGACACCTAAAACTTATGAATGTATAAATTAAATTGTTTAAACTTGTTAGTGTCTTGGAAGTTTTTTGAAAACATAATCGTGTGGATTCGAGTATTAATATTAATGGGTCGTAATAAAAGAAAAAATATCTGGTCGGTATAATGATGGATTGGGTCATTACAAGTGGTATCAGAGCATAGTCTAAGGGATTTAGGTGACATTAGATAGGTGCCTAGACTTAGACTTTTGTATACGCTTATTTTTTGCGGGACTTGTAGGAGTACGGGTAGGAACGAGAATTGGTTAGTGCCTTAGGGTGTGGGTGAACTAATTAGGATTATGGATTATATCATGATATTATTCGTGTATGTTCTTATATCGCGTTGTGTTTGTGTATATCATCAAGCAAGGTAGTTGTTGTACTAATGAGTTGATACGGCTTGCGCGCGTAATAATGACTGGCTAACATTGTTACGAGTGCAAATCGTGTCTAACAAGTGATGTACGACGAGTGTTGAACAAGATGGGGCGGTGTTGTGTTTGGTTTATTTTCATTTCGTTGTTTAATCGTTTTGCGTGCTTTAGAATGGAGATGAGAAGCGGGACTTCAAGCGGGAAGCAAGTTGATGATGATGAGTTGACGGCTAATATTGGGGTCAATTTGGAGAGCTATTCCTCGGTTTTCACCTGGAAGGTTAAGGAAGTCTTTTAAGGGGCGTTGGAGGGACAAGTAACCGATCTTATTAAGTAACAAATGGGTGTGATTGTTCAGGCGGAGAAGAAGTGGAAATCTCTTCAAAGTGCATGTGTTAAAGTTGTTCATCTCGTTCTTGGCTACATTTTGGTAGTGGTGGTAAATTCTAACTCATAATTTCATTTGTTGATTTGATATTCAAAGTTAGGGTTTGAGCTTAAATTGTTGAGAAACCCATTGATGCTCATGAAGTGAGTTTATTGTAGCTAGTAGTTGGGTTTAGACTCATTGTTGGTGGGTTTTAGGCTGGAAGACCTAATTGGCCATGTTAGGGCTTATAATTTGGGTATAATCACTAGGGTTGGTGATTATGTTGATGTTGGAACCCAAATGGGTGTGTTTGGAAGCTTGGTTTTGAAATGACTTAAAATTAGGGTTTGTGACTTGATTTTGGGGAAGACAAGTGTTTAACACTTGTGTTTTGGTTTAATTGGCGTTATAGGACCATGTTCGCTAGTGTTAAGTGATTGTTGGTTAGTTTGGGTATTGGTTGTGCTTGCAAGTGCAATTGGGTCAAAATTGCAGTAAGTGTCAATTTGGGTTGGTTTGTAATCTACCCTAATTATGTTGTTTGTTATGTGATAAATGGAAAAGGTCCTTTCCATTGGCAGTTTGCGGATTTGGCTTTGCATTCATCAAGGCGGCAATGTGAGTGTAAATATATTATATATATATATATATATATATATATATATATATATATATATATATATATATATATATGCATAGGATGGGTGCGGGTGGGGTAGAGTGATCCTTGTGCGTTCGGGTTCACTTTACATGTGTGTGGGATGATGGACCCCGTGAGTTTAGGGTCCACGTGGCACATTTGTGCATTTTGGGTTAGGGGTAATGGGGTAGTGAATCTCATGATTTTGAATTCATATTGACAAGTAGGTCAACCCCGTTGTTGTTATTGAGGAGAATTGGGTAGTGAATCGTCTGTTGTTTCGGATTCACAATGTCACATGTGGTTTCAGACAATCCCATTGATGACTCAGGGTAGTGAATCTCGTGTGGTTTCAGATTCACTGGGGCGCGTGTAGTTTCGGCCAATCCTATTGTCATTGAGGCGAATGTGGTGCATCGCGTGTGGTTTCGAATTCACTGGGCGCTTGTGGTTTTGGGCCTTTTGGCCAGCCTTCAAGTGGTTGAGGTTAAGGGGTTAACCTTGGGATTCTCTGGTATTGCGTATATATATATATATATATATATATATATATATATATATATATATATATTGTTGTGTTGTAGCTAATCTTGCGGATTTGACATGGTGGTACGTAATGTATAGCTTGATTAGTAATACGTGGATGCGGTATGTGTTTATTACTTGTGTTGGTGATTCGTATTCATTTTATGCATATGGATGTATATAGTATGTTTATCCTCACTAAGCTTTATAGCTTACCCTCTCGTTGTTTACATTTTTATAGATTCGCATGGAAAAGGTGGCAAAGATAAGCGCGGGGACTAATCGATTATTGCGGGTTGCTTTAGAAGACTTGCTTTTGGATTAGACTTAGGATTGGGTAGTGCAATCCTAATCATCATGCTCGGTCTTTAGTTGGAATTTAAACGCTTTGGGTCGAAAGTGTCTTTTGGTGATGTTAAACGGGTCTTGGAATGTTATGCGCATTTTGACACCTAAAACTTATGAATGTATAAATTAAATTGTTTAAACTTGTTAGTGTATTGGAAGTGTTTTGAAAACATAATCATGTGGTGTCGTGTATTAATATTGATGGGTCGTAATAAAAGAAAAAAATTTCGGGTCTGTATAATTTGGGCCATTACAAGAGTATGATACGTCATCTGTGCATAACATGATATGACTCCAAATTGTGAAATACGCAAACATCCATACAACAGAACTAGTCGGAGTCAGCAAGAAGGATATTTTGGAAAGAATGCTTGAAATTGTCATATAGCTAAGTCAATGGCGAGGCAGTTGAATTTTAGCAACAATTAAAGAAAGACACAAACACAAATAGTAAGCAGCAGGGAAACAAATTTCTCAGCAAAACACAGAGAATTAATACCTGCCTTTAGCAAACACTATCTCATATTGAAGAAGAAATACTTAGCAATACAAACATAGAAATAAGTTATGTTTCTCTAAATAGACTCGATCACTCTATCCGTGTAAAACAAATATCAGAAATTTGTATGATATGAAATCTGTCAATGAATTTAGAATTTGTTTTCACAAGTGTTCTTCATTAACTTATCAATACACAAGAAACACATGCGTTTTGCCTGCACACATAAGGAATGTATTTACTTCCGATGGCGAAAGCCCTTCGCGCCGGCTAAAAATGGCATAACGAAAGAGATCGACTAGCCGTTGAATGTAGACCTTGCTAGAAACAACCGAAGCATAATGAATTTGAACAACTTTCATGACATTATTATAAATGATTTACTAATAAACGTAAGTAATTTAGCGAAATCAAATAAAGCTTTGACAAATAAATACAAAGTATTATTATCATAACAATTTGTTGACAAATAAAACTTCTCAACAACTTCTTAAGCTTCCTTTAGCTTCTAT
The DNA here is from genome assembly GCF_046630445.1 of Rutidosis leptorrhynchoides. Classification (NCBI taxonomy): domain Eukaryota; kingdom Viridiplantae; phylum Streptophyta; class Magnoliopsida; order Asterales; family Asteraceae; genus Rutidosis; species Rutidosis leptorrhynchoides. Next base: position 311,464,790 of record NC_092338.1, on the reverse strand, counting down.
GCAACATCCGCAACAATCTTCTTTACTACCTCATTAGTAAAAGGGCTGGAAGCTCTGGCACAACATTTGTACCTTCTCCACTTCACTAGAAGTAGCATGAGTGTGTAGTGCAGAAGTGGATCGCAGGAAAGGATCATTAAAAGTGTTAGACTATAGAAAACTGTCAAGTAGCACAAGGATCCAATTATTTAGCTTGTAAAAGGTATCCTTGGAAGCCTCAAGATCCTTGGATACTTCACTCAAAGAAGAGTTTACAATCTCAAGTAGACTTTTCGGTTTAATCACTTTCTTTTTTAGCTTCTTTGCTCCTCAACAATCTTCTAGGCTTCTTCTACCTTATAGCCAGCATTCACCACCTTCTCCATCTCGGCCTCTATTTCCTTCACCCTGTATTCGGAAGTAATCATCCGTCTACGATCTACTTGAGCATTCTTCATGAAATTCTCTTCAGCTTCCAACAATTGATGTGTATGCAATACTTATTGCATATGCATGAAGTAGATGATACAGTAGCTTGCCGACTCTTTCTCAGTGATAAGTTGGAGAACGAAGACGCAAGATTAAGAACAATAAATGCCTTCAGATATTTCTGATAAGCATTAGCATCTTCAATAGAGCTCTCAATGAAGGAGGACATAACACCAATTGGGAATACCGGAACAAAGACCGATTCATGCATAATCGTCACAATGCGTTTCGGATTGGAGAAGTTGTGATGAAGGGAAAAGTCAAAAGAGTCCACTGGAGATGAAGGATTTTCATCCTCAGTTTCTTAATCAACAAGATCAACTGCAAGAGGCAGATAAGACATTACAAAACAAGGAATTATAAAAATTAATAAAATTATGAACGTTAAGTAAGAAATATACTTTTGGTATGCTTGGATCGAATAGGGGGACAGTTGTCTTTGAATGCTTAGCGTTCTACTTTTTCTTCTTAGTGGAAGATGGAGAATGGATAACGTCAACTTCGGGGGTTTCTTCAGCTATTTCTTCGACAACGACACTACTTATAATGCTAATATTTCTTTTGGATTTTTTTCCTCTCCGTAATTTTAACTTTGGAGAGGTCACGGGCTCCAAGAATGTCAATTACCTTCATATCTGAAAGAATGTAGTAAATAAAAAAAAATATTTACACAAAAAGGCGGATAGCAAGAGTCTCATAATCCTAAAAACAAGTAAGGTATATTCCTACCAAGCCTCCAAAGATAACAACTGGAACTCTGTTGAAAGACGAACGCTCACTATTTTCACCGGCCACCACAAGGCATGCTTCCGAGAATATTCTATGTGGGAATTTCAATTCATTGACTTTTCAAAAAGATCGATCGGCATGTGATAGCTTCTATGCCTTTCAGATCCACTATTAAATGATGGCGACCACTCACGAACAGACTCCCAAAGTTTTTTATTATCGGGGATAACAATTTCATCAAAAAAAAAAAAGTATGATTCCTACCATGATGAAGAGAAGAAGTCATATCATGAAAAAAAAAATGTGTACTGGCCGTACGATCAATTGTGAACCAGCCAATATGGCTAGCACGAACACGGTAAATGCAATTACAAATTCTATCGTGTGGAACAATTTTACGACTATTGAAGTAATCTCAAAAAGAATAATCTTCTGGATGCCATGAAGATAAATTTGGCTAAGACCAACGCGATAGTGGCTCAGAACGTTTAAAAGAAAGGGAGAATAGGATTGCAAAGATTTCTAACAGTCATCTGGAATTAAAGGATTACCTACTCTGGAGGGTTGTATTCCCCTGTTGTAACGTCCTCCCAATAGGGTCTGGAAGAAACGTTACTAATATCAAATAAACCAACATATTATAATACGAGAACAATACTAAATGAGAAAATTTAACTTTATTGAGTACGCAGCGGAAAATGAAATGTCGTTACAATAATGGAAATAACGATAAAGTAATTGTTCATATGCAGAAGTAATAAATGCGATATCTCTTGATCCTAAGTCCAAGTAGCATCACATAAGTAGTAGATAAGAAATCTTGAATCAAACAGCACCTGAGACAAAACATGCTAAAGTGTCAACCAAAAAGGTTGAGTGAAGTTCATAGGTTTAACAAAAGTAGTTATCGTTGTTTTTAGACCACAAGATTTAGTTGTAAAGTTGATCTCCCGCAGGATCAAAAAGTAGATCTCGCAGATCCAAAAGTTATGCCAGTGCGTGATATTTAGACTAAACGTTCAAGTTTGCCCCATGACAAGTTGTGTCTGTCCTTGTCGGTTTAAATTTCATTATCAAGTAATACAAAGACTGAGTCAAATGTATCGGGGACGTTACTCCCGATAGGCCTACCCCCAATAAATAAGCATGCCGCAGCACTTAAAAATATCACTGTAGGGACTTAGTCGGACGTAGCCGGGTATAGCATAGTTTTAGCAGTTGGTACTTGTGTCTAAATTGTAAATAGTAAAAGCAGCATGTGTCTCACCCCAAATAAGTTAAATAAGTTTGCTAGCAATAAAGAGTGGGGCTATGAATTCACCTTAGTAAGTAGAGAGAGTTATTCCTCGGAATAGAGAGTTGAACGAGTGAGCAGGAAAGTCAACCTATTGACATTTAAGAGTAGTTAAGTGTTTTGCCCATGTTTAAGTTTAAGTATGTGTTTAAGTATAGTTTGTTTTACTAAGTTTCTATTCCTAGTAAGTTACTATTTTTATAAAGTTTCTATTTTTAGAAAGTTTCTTATTTTACTAAGTTTCTATGACTAGAGAGTTTCTACTTTTATGAGTGTTTCCATTTTAGGATACTTGCCGTATTAGATAAGCTTCCAATCACCCCTTTCCCTTCGAATGGCTAATTTAGATCTAGGGGCTTGAGCCATAGGACCCTTTAAATCGGAAATCCAAACCCTCTGCCTAGAATCTCGTAGAAACCATTCGTCAAGAAAGTTCGAAGATCTATACATCTCTAATACATATCCCAAAATGTTTTTGTGCTACAATATAATTAGTAGGTTATAGGTGCTAGTAATAGTAATAGTGTATACATGTTAAGTACTAGTATAAGTAGTATTAGGGTTTCATTAATTAGGGTTAGTTAATTAAAGTAGTAATTAATAACTAGGGTTTAGTAATTAATGTCCTAGGGTTTCATAAATGTTTAGAGTTTAATTAATTAGGGTTTAAGAATTATAGTTTAGGTGTAATTAGGGTTTAAGGTTTTAATATGTATATGTATATATAATTCGTATATATATGTATATATATATATATATAAATATTTTTTTTACATGTATATATGTATATATAAATCTAGGTGTGTTTATGTATATACTTATGAATAACAAGTTTATAATATGAATATGAATTATCAAAGATCAAAGTTTATGTAAATAGTTTAGGGTTTATGTTATACCTTTGAAGATTCAAGATAATTAACAAAGAAAAGATGAACACGATGAAGATGGAAGATCAAAGCCTTGAAAATCTTGAAGAACTCCTTGAAGATTCTTGAAGAACACGAAGAACAAGCTTGAAGATCCGAATACCACAAGAGAGGGAGAGGGAGAGATTGTTTTTGAGAGAGGATTTTGGTGTGATTTGTGAATGAGAAACTAGGTGTTTATATAGTGCAAGTATTAGAGTGTTAGTCAACATAAGGATGTTCTAATTAATGATTTTATTTTGTTTTATAATTTTTAGTCAACAATAGGTGGTACTAGTTTATAATTAGTCAACATAAGGATGTACTAGTTTACACTTTATTTTTAGTCAACATAAGGATGTAAGATTTTTTTAGTCTCATTATTATTACTATTATTATTATTATTATTTTTACATTTACTACATGATAAGTATTATTTTCTTTTTACTAATTCATGACTTGTATATATTTAGTTCCCAATTGTTTTATTATTTATATAAATGTCACTTTTTATTTATTACTTATAGGTTATTAGTTATAATATTACATAAATGCATAAATTTTAATTAGCAGTGAGTGTCGACTAACAGTTTATTATTTTCATCTTTTATTAACTTGTCAATTTTTGTACAAAGTTAATTAATATGTTTTCTAACTCTTAACACTTAACAATTGTTGATTAAAGTTTAATCATTAAGTTTTAATTATATTGTTTGGGCTTTTAATATTGGAAAAATATAGAATGGAAAAAATGAGGGTCGTTATAGTACCTCCCCGTTATTGAAAACTTCGTCCCGAAGTTTTTAGGTAGTTTCCTCGTTTGCATCAGCAGTTGAGAAGAGATGGGGATATTTCCGTTTCATATGGTCTTTGCGTTCCCAGGTATATTCGGGGCCTCTACGCGAATTCCAACGGACTTTAACGATAGGTATATTGCTTTTACGCGTTTGTTTGACCTCTCCTTCCATGATTTCTATAGGTTATTCAACGAAGTGCATTTTATCATTAATGCGAATATCATTCAAAATGATGATGTTATACAAGTCATTTCAGTAAATTGGATACATGAAATGTGTTATGAATAGTACTGAGCTCATTTAAAACCTTGAGCATTTTATGCCACAATATTAGGGCAGACAAACAAAGAGGAGTTCGTGAAAATCACAGTCATGAAATTTGATAGAGATCTTCATTGTTTACAACAAGAATATTTTAATGATGAATATAAGTTGAAAAATAAAGTTTTATCACTATTGAATAATATGGATAAAACGATTCGTTTATAGGAAGAGTATAAATGAAGCTATCATAAAAGAGTGAAATGAGAAAATTAAATGTTCGCCTTAACTTTTGACGTAGTCACGATTGATTTCCGGAATTCAAGGAATTAAAGGAAATCTTCGTAATCTATAAGATTTGATTCTCCGGTATTTACGAAATTTTGAGATTTGTTTGATTAAATGCGGTGATTTGCCTCGATTGATGTGTTTGGAATTTTGCTATAAATTAGCTTCTTTCGTTTCATTATCTTCACCACTTCTATACTTTCTTTCTCAATTCAAACTTTCAAAAGATTAAGAAAATGCTTAATCCAGTTCTGATCCTGGTTATTATATTGACCATCTATGCAGTCATTCTTCTTTTTCTTTTACCGCCAGAGGAATCTGTTTACTTCTACTATGCTCTTGGGGTTATAGTGTTTTTAATTATCCCGTGTCTTTATATTGCTATACGCATTGATATACACGGTTTGTAATTTCGGAGTCGTTATCGGGCTTTATATTTTCCCTTATATGTCGGAGCTTTATGCTTTTGTTTCTTCTTCCCGACTTCAAGTCAAGCGAGTAATGGTCCAGAATTCATAGGTATGAAGTTTCGAATGATCATAATATATAAAGTAGAAAGGAAATGTAATAGCACGATTTGATTTGTCATATTACCAGAATATCCGGAAAAGACCGAATCATCAAGAAAAATATGTTCTTGATATATTTAGAGGTTAAATAGAATGTAAGAGTCGTGTAACATGGAAAATGATGATTATAAAATCTATGAATCATCATCTTCCATTAAAAACTTAGCATGACTTACTGTAATATAATCACGTTGGCCTGACGTCATTATATTATACTAACTCATGCTTCAATTCCCAACACTTCTTCAAAGCATTTATAATTTAAACTCGAATTTTACAGAATATAGAAACTAAAACAGTTTCCTTTATAAAGATATCGCAAAGAGATACTTAATTGCGGACATGAATCGTTATGAAGATATCTTTCGAAATATAGAGGATATTTATGATGATATTTTGGAATTTCTAAGTTCGAAAGTTGATGAAGAAAAATTTTCCGCAAGCTTTTAACATGACTTCGGAGCAAGATATTCTCTAAAGATTTCACCGGATCCAAAATTACCTGGATTCTTTGAATATAGGGTTTGACCCTTGTGTTTGTCCTTGGTCTCCTCCATGGTTAGCTCAATCCGTTTTTCAGTTCCAAATTTTCTTTTGAGCTTTTCCAACGTACCATTCTTTATTATCAAACTGTTGGCCCTTAAGACCATCTACAATTTTTCTGTTTCCTCTGCATTTAATGCAGCCATATTTGAATCATCGGTTATCAATCCGAAATGGTTTCAAGAAATTTCATTTTTAGATGATTAAACGCTGATTGCGATCGTCAAGATTCAAAGGATGTTTTCAAGAATTTTAAATTTGAAGTGTTTAAGCGTAAGATGCATCCATCAATGGATCTAACGGTTGACGAAGAAATGTTGTGATTTTCAAAAGTAAGGAATGGTAAGTTCGGTGGTTTGATTTGATAATTCATCATAGAATACGAATGAATATAATTCATGAATGTAGTGATCTTTAGGAAGATAACACTTGCTAAAGCTTTACTTAAGTTTCGATATGTCAAAATCAGAGTATGTAACTGAATTTGTATGAAAATGGTTTTTCTTTGGTGAACATATACATATATCATGTGAATGTAAGTAGTATAGTTAACAACTGCTGAATCAGAATGGAAGAATGTACAATGTAACATATTTATATGAGATATGAATATCTCTCGGGTTTTACCTACCCGTTAAAATATTTTTTACAATTAACAGTTTGTACAAAAGAGAAGATATACGTTCATATATGTATTCTTCAGTTGTAATCATGGTTTTAATGAGCTAATATAATATTAAACTCATTTGATTTGCTGTTGAAACGAGAATAAATAATCTCCAAAACCTTAGAGATTTCATAATTGTCGTGAAATATTTCGCTAATGAAGTTATGAATTAATACTTCATCGTTCATTGTTATTGATATACTTCGGTATATGATGTTGGTGCTCTTGGAATTCTTGTGAAATTCATAAGGCACTAATGATATTTTCTAGAAAGTTTCGAGTACATCGAAAATTAAAGTATACAATCAATCATATATTTGAGTAATACACTTGGTTTATTACGAAATGGAGTTTATTGTATTGAAGCAATGATTAACGATTGTTAAGTTATTAACAAAAGATGTACATCATAGCATATTGTGATATGAATTAACCATGTAGTACATACTAGTTAAGATTCACACGTAATAGCTTAGTACGAAAAGATTTATTATTGTTCCAATCCATATATATAAAGTATACATATGTAATTCTTCAGGAAGAATGAGTCAATACATCTTAACTCATTATTAATAATATTCCTTGGTATCTATGGGGCGTATGATGTTGATGTTTGAGGTACTGAGTGCGATGTTGAGGCGTGGAATGCGGATGTTGTCGTTGGTGAAGCTGGTGATGTTGGTGGTGATGTTGGTGGTGATGCTGATGGTACTGGTGGTACTGGTTATGCTGCTGGTGCTGCTGCTGGTGTTCGTAGGTTTCGCACCATATTCTCCAGAGCCACTACTCGAGCGCGAAGCTCGTTGACTTCTTCTATTATTCCGGGATGATTGGCGGTTCGGACAAGTGGATGAATAAGATCTAAAATTTTAGATATTATATATTCGTGACTGGATATCCTGGAAATGAGGGTGAAAATAGTGTTCCGAACGGGTTCGCCAGTAAGTGCTTCAGGTTCTTCACCAAGAGGTGAATTCGGTTGGTGGAAGGGATCACCTTCTTCTTGTCTCCATTGATTAAGTTTACTACGAACCCATCCCCAATTCATCCAAAATAGATGATGGCTGATTGGTTGGTTCATTCCGGTTACGCTGCCATTGGAGCTCGAAGAGTTCGAGGAATCCATATTATGTGTTTGGAATTAGGGTTTTTGATATGAGATTAGTGTTGAATACTGGATGATATATTCGTCTCCTCGAATACGTGTATATAGCAAAAAGATTTCCGTAATTTACGGAGGGAATTTAGGAAAAGTGTTAGACAAAATCTATTGGGATAGATACGATAAGATATAATAAGATATGATGTGTCTATACTTTAATAATGGCAGTATGACGTGTCGAGATCATAAAGTGATAAGTATGTAATCTAATAATCTTTTGATTAAAGACTTTCAATTCGTATACTGTGATAACCCAATGACATTTTTCGATTCATAAACCGATGCATAAAGGCATAAGGCATATAGGTACGTGATATAACAGGGAGTTATATACGTTTGTGTGTGAGTAGTAACAATTATAAGAGTTTCAAAATCATGGATAATATTTCATGTAATACATATGTAATACACATAACCATGATAGATGACTTATGAATGTCAAGAATTTCTGAAATCATTGTGTCGCATTTAGATGCGGTGGTGTAATTGGATAGTACTCAGGAAAGTGAGCAGAGTTCTTAGATTAGCTCGTCATTCTAAGATAAGTAAAGTTTATAAAGTATAGTGTAGCATTTAACAGTTAAAGGCCACAATTAAAGGCACTATGGTCAAGAAAAGTTGTAGTCCTACATTAGGAAAGAGACTTTGATTAGAATCTTTAAGTCAAGTTTGGTAAAGCATGATTGTTAAGATTATAAGGCAATCCTAAGTGCTTTAAGTGTAAGGCAGGAAAGGTTATAGTTTCCTAGATTGCTAAGGCACCCTAGCTAGCAAGTAAGGCACACATAAAATTGCAATCCTGGTTCTCTATAACAGCCTGGTTATGCTCTGATACCAATCTGTAACGTCCTCCCAATAGGGTCTGGAAGAAACGTTACTAATATCAAATAAACCAACATATTATAATACGAGAACAATACTAAATGAGAAAATTTAACTTTATTGAGTACGCAGCGGAAAATGAAATGTCGTTACAATAATGGAAATAACGATAAAGTAATTGTTCATATGCAGAAGTAATAAATGCGATATCTCTTGATCCTAAGTCCAAGTAGCATCACATAAGTAGTAGATAAGAAAGCTTGAATCAAACAGCACCTGAGACAAAACATGCTAAAGTGTCAACCAAAAAGGTTGAGTGAAGTTCATAGGTTTAACAAAAGTAGTTATCGTTGTTTTTAGACCACAAGATTTAGTTGTAAAGTTGATCTCCCGCAGGATCAAAAAGTAGATCTCGCAGATCCAAAAGTTATGCCAGTGCGTGATATTTAGACTAAACGTTCAAGTTTGCCCCATGACAAGTTGTGTCTGTCCTTGTCGGTTTAAATTTCATTATCAAGTAATACAAAGACTGAGTCAAATGTATCGGGGACGTTACTCCCGATAGGCCTACCCCCAATAAATAAGCATGCCGCAGCACTTAAAAATATCACTGTAGGGACTTAGTCGGACGTAGCCGGGTATAGCATAGTTTTAGCAGTTGGTACTTGTGTCTAAATTGTAAATAGTAAAAGCAGCATGTGTCTCACCCCAAATAAGTTAAATAAGTTTGCTAGCAATAAAGAGTGGGGCTATGAATTCACCTTAGTAAGTAGAGAGAGTTATTCCTCGGAATAGAGAGTTGAACGAGTGAGCAGGAAAGTCAACCTATTGACATTTAAGAGTAGTTAAGTGTTTTGCCCATGTTTAAGTTTAAGTATGTGTTTAAGTATAGTTTGTTTTACTAAGTTTCTATTCCTAGTAAGTTACTATTTTTATAAAGTTTCTATTTTTAGAAAGTTTCTTATTTTACTAAGTTTCTATGACTAGAGAGTTTCTACTTTTATGAGTGTTTCCATTTTAGGATACTTGCCGTATTAGATAAGCTTCCAATCACCCCTTTCCCTTCGAATGGCTAATTTAGATCTAGGGGCTTGAGCCATAGGACCCTTTAAATCGGAAATCCAAACCCTCTGCCTAGAATCTCGTAGAAACCATTCGTCAAGAAAGTTCGAAGATCTATACATCTCTAATACATATCCCAAAATGTTTTTGTGCTACAATATAATTAGTAGGTTATAGGTGCTAGTAATAGTAATAGTGTATACATGTTAAGTACTAGTATAAGTAGTATTAGGGTTTCATTAATTAGGGTTAGTTAATTAAAGTAGTAATTAATAACTAGGGTTTAGTAATTAATGTCCTAGGGTTTCATAAATGTTTAGAGTTTAATTAATTAGGGTTTAAGAATTATAGTTTAGGTGTAATTAGGGTTTAAGGTTTTAATATGTATATGTATATATAATTCGTATATATATGTATATATATATATATAAATATTTTTTTTACATGTATATATGTATATATAAATCTAGGTGTGTTTATGTATATACTTATGAATAACAAGTTTATAATATGAATATGAATTATCAAAGATCAAAGTTTATGTAAATAGTTTAGGGTTTATGTTATACCTTTGAAGATTCAAGATAATTAACAAAGAAAAGATGAACACGATGAAGATGGAAGATCAAAGCCTTGAAAATCTTGAAGAACTCCTTGAAGATTCTTGAAGAACACGAAGAACAAGCTTGAAGATCCGAATACCACAAGAGAGGGAGAGGGAGAGATTGTTTTTGAGAGAGGATTTTGGTGTGATTTGTGAATGAGAAACTAGGTGTTTATATAGTGCAAGTATTAGAGTGTTAGTCAACATAAGAATGTTCTAATTAATGATTTTATTTTGTTTTATAATTTTTAGTCAACAATAGGTGGTACTAGTTTATAATTAGTCAACATAAGGATGTACTAGTTTACACTTTATTTTTAGTCAACATAAGGATGTAAGATTTTTTTAGTCTCATTATTATTACTATTATTATTATTATTATTTTTACATTTACTACATGATAAGTATTATTTTCTTTTTACTAATTCATGACTTGTATATATTTAGTTCCCAATTGTTTTATTATTTATATAAATGTCACTTTTTATTTATTACTTATAGGTTATTAGTTATAATATTACATAAATGCATAAATTTTAATTAGCAGTGAGTGTCGACTAACAGTTTATTATTTTCATCTTTTATTAACTTGTCAATTTTTGTACAAAGTTAATTAATATGTTTTCTAACTCTTAACACTTAACAATTGTTGATTAAAGTTTAATCATTAAGTTTTAATTATATTGTTTGGGCTTTTAATATTGGAAAAATATAGAATGGAAAAAATGAGGGTCGTTATACCTGTCATTTGGAGATGGGATCTTCAACATAAATGCACAAAGACTACTAAAATGATTACAAAAAAATATCTAAAGTATTCACAGCCATATTCGAAGGAATGGTGCTAACATCCTTCATGTCAAGAACAATTTATTCGGCCATTGTAGGATATACAAAATATTACAGAGATAAAAGAAAAGGTATAAACACTAACCTATAGTAAAGAAGAATCATGAATAAACGTATCGATTGATTAAAAAAGCTACGAAAAGTGAAGAATACGTGAAGAGTTGAAAGAGATATGTAAAAGGTTGTATGGGAGACATACGGGGAGTATTTATAGGTGCGGTTAAAAAGAATGGAGATAATATGGAGACACATATACGATGAAGATTAAAAAAGGAAAGTTTTGAATAATTTTTGACATTTGAAAAGGATAAATGAAAAACGCACGTTGCAACATGTTAAATCAACCATTAAAAACAATTAATGCACGTCCCTTTGTTCCTCAAAAAAGATATCGGAAAGAGTATTATGATAAAAAGGGCAGAATATTTTCAAGAGTTTAATAATTGCATTTTTACAAAATGCAAATATCAAACTGGGTGACTTAATGATCCACCTTATGATTTGTACGCATAAATGAGGACATACATTACTTGTAGAGAACAGAAGCGTATCGAAATGACTTAAAAAATTGATTCAGAGGCATTCTTAGCAACATTACCTCTAGCGTTTTCTGGTAAAAAATATCAATTAAGTAAAAAACATATTGCCCAGCATATAGCGTAAGCCCTCCAGTCCATGTTCAACACGAAACCATAAAAATCAAGACATTATATATATGTCATGTTAGAACACATGTGGAAAGTCAGTTAAACACTTTTCGAAGAAGATCAACCAATGATAGCATGACACGTGTCTCGAGCTCTCAATTTTCTATAAATAGGACACCTGGGCCATCGCTTATCAGACACTTGGATTTTGATGGATAACACATTTTCTCTCACACACAATTGTTTCTCTCTCACTAGAATTCAAGACAATAGCAGCAAATCACTTAACATATCAACTCAGTGTTTGAGTCCGGAGATTGACTTATTTAGCTACCCCACGATTCCCGATCATGATCCGGGTGTGTACGAACTTAGTTCTGAGGGAGAACAGTCAATCTGCAACGCATACCGTTAAGGGTTTGAAGCTTGTACTTATACTCGTGATCGCTAGCCAAAAATAGATATAAATTAGATTAGATTCATGAAAATTTTTACGAAGTATTTCTACATACACTAAAAGCATCCCGGCTTTCATAGTTTCACTCATTAAAGGCCCAAAAACGACATCCACCTTACCATATAAAAAAACCACCTTACCATATAAAAAAGGACGACAGGGCTTCAGGCCATTCTTGCCATTGACGCCACCTCCGTTCCCACACATCCACCAATCCAAAATTAGAATTAGGGTTTCTTAAGCGGTGTTTCACAATCTCTCCCTCCCTCCCTTCCTTCCTACTATTTACGACTAACTACGGCCTTCAATATTCAATATTCGTGGCGCTAAATCAACATCAATATACCAAATATGATCTCCTTTCCTCTGCTATCAATCGTTTAAAAAATCAGGGTTTATATTGATGGTGTCCCTTATGTCAATGACTTCTGCCTTCCTTTGCAACTTTGCTCTTCGCAGTGGTAATCCTTCCCTTTTCTGCTAGAAATCCTTTTAAAAAACTGTAGGATTTTCAACGATTATGTCGCTTATGTCAACAATTTCTTCCTTTCTTTGCATCTTTACTCTTGGTGGTGGCAATGAACGCTTATCTACTGATTTGTACTTGATGAATGTGATTTTGCTTCATAATCATTTGATTTACTTTATTTTTCAATTTTACCAATGACGTTCGTCAATTTATGGTTACTCTGTTCTTTATCTGATTTGTGTAGTTTGATCAGTAGAATTTGGTTGCTAATTTTTTTCGTTATAGTTGCTATACTCGATATATAATGTTGTGAGTTTCGTTATCATTCTTTTTTTGGCTATAATATACTGTTTATATCAATTTTTGCTGATTCAAAAGTTATTGCCTGAGCAATTTGCAGTCATTGATTCGTAGGTGCTATCGATAAGCAGTTTAGTACAAATCAGATAAATAAGCGGTGGCAATGTCTGCCTTTCTTTGCATCTTTATTGACTTCTCTTATGTTTGGTTCGCCACAAACCTAATGTATGCGAGTGCCAACTGCTGCTACAACTGCTACGTCGTCCTCGGAAGTCAGTTCAAGTATAAGAGGTGCATTCTTTTTATTTGTATCTTTTTATGGTGGTTATTAATGACTTATTGGTTTTGCTACATGAATGTTTATTTACATTTCAAAGGTACTTATTTATTGTTTTCTTGCTTGCATAGGTACTTTAGGATCTATCAGTTTTGATCATCGTGATGTCATTAGTAGTACACACACTCATCAGTTACCATGCCAGCCCTCTATTCTACATGAATATGAAGGTATTTATATAATTATTTTTTATAATCTGTTTGCTATGTTATATGATGCCATTCGTTTGTTTCCTTTTTCATATGGACAACTGTATGTGGCATTATGAAGAGCGACATCTATAGATTCTTATAGAATGTCGAGAGAAACAATCTCAAAATACAATGAAAAATGTCATTTATAAAGAGTTCTTGCAGAGTATTAAGGGCTTCCATGTTATGTCTTTCACTCCCTATTTATTACAGTACAATTTTGAAGCACATAACAGTAAATATAACTATTTTGACACTAATGCTAGAACCATTGATTATATGTGCAAGATACTTGAATTAATAACACTTTGCACTATGACAATACTGCTAAAAAAATTTGTAGGTTACAAACTGATAAACATGTACTTTTAGTACATCTTTCATGTTAGTTCATTTTCATCAAAAGATGATTTTGGGTTCAAGGATGTACTGTGTTTAACATCTTTATTTGTAAGTTAGCATTTTTAATTGTTATTCTTGATAGGATAATTTAGAATTTATATAAGCTTCTTTTATATTTTTCAATGAAGACGTAAGCCACACGCGTTCTAATGGATTGCTGAATTGTATTCAGGTACTTTATTGTGTGATAATCTCTGCTTCTTTTGAGGTAAATGGGCTGCTTATTACTTATTTTTTGTTCTTATTTTTTATTGTACGTTGCATGCGTTGTAATTTTTTGCTGAATGTCTTTACATGTGTTTTGTTGTGTGACGGTGATTTACTGATTTTATTAAGGTAAATGAGGTGCTTATTCTTTTTGTTTGTGTTTATTGTTGTACTTTTCCCCTTTTTCCTTTTATACAGTTGCTGATTGAGGTGTATACGGTTGCATATGTTTTCCTTGGGGGTCTTGACGCCTTTTTTTGCGTTCTCAAGTGCTTATGTTTCATTGATTGCATCATAGAGTGTTGTTATAGTGAATTGCTTTGGTATACGATTGGAAGTCGTTTATTAGTTGCGTGCTCAATCTGTAAGTTCCCTTATCCACTCTGATATTCTTTTCTGTTAACGGTTAATTCGTTTCACTGCTAAGATGCTGATTTATTAACGTTTTGAGTTGTTTATAACAAGCCACAAACTTACCCAAAAATTCTTGAGGATTGGCTTTCTTTTATGAGAGGTTTTATAGCATGAAAGCATCATGAGCTATAAAAAGAAAGACGAGTCTTTGGATATGGAAGACAACTAAATGATGGCATTCACCCAAAATATATCGCCATTACTATATTACTATAACTTTTGGTTCTTTTGTGTGTGCGTGTGTGTATATATATATATAGGCAGGATCAATGGGGAAGTAACCAATTGGGGGGAAGTGGGGGGAAGCAAATTTTTTTTCTTCGTTTTTTTGGAATTTTTTTTCAGACATCAAGATCACACAAAAATATGAACATTTAAAAAAGAAACTTCGTGATGAATGTTATTATTTAGGGGGGAAAACGATCGACAAAAATAACATTCAAGATAATATTGATCGTGAAGAATGTTAACGTTTTTTTTTTCTTCATGTTTTGTGAAGTAAAATTTACCCCGATTTAGAGTTTAGGGTTTGGTGTTTTGGGTTTAGTCCCTAAACCCAAAACCCCAAACTCTAAACCCTAAACTCTAAACCGTTCGTGTTAAAAACTCAATCTAAATCCTAAATCTAAACCCCAAATCTAAACTCTAAACCCTAAATTTCTAAACCCTAATATCTAAACCCTATAAACCCTAATATCTAAATCCCAATAGCTAAAACCTCAAAATACGCTCGAAAAACACGATAATTGTTATATATTACTTCTTCGAGCGTTTTCCCGCCAAAATAAAAACATTTATCACAAAGTGTATATATATATATATATATATATATATATATATATATATATATATATATATATATATATATAGTGGTAGGATCAAGGGGAAGTAACCAATCGGGGGAAGCGGGGGGAAGCAAAAACTTTTTTTTTTTTCTTTTCGTTTTTTGAAAAAACTTTGTTCACGAACATTATAGATGGGATGAAAATATGGACATTTAGTAGAGACACTTTGTGATAAATGTTTTTATTTTGGCGGGAAAACGCTCGAAAAATAATATATAACAATTATCGTGTTTTTCGAGCGTATTTTGAGGTTTTAGCTATTGGGATTTAGATATTAGGGTTTATAGGGTTTAGATATTAGGGTTTAGAAATTTAGGGTTTAGAGTTTAGATTTAGGATTTAGATTGAGTTTTTAACACGAACGGTTTAGGGTTTAGGGTTTGGGGTTTTGGGTTTAGGGACTAAACCCAAAAACACCAAACCCTAAACTCTAAATCGGGGTAAATTTTACTTCACAAAACATGAAGAAAAAAAAAACGTTAACATTCTTCACAATCAATATTATCTTGAATGTTATTTTTGTCGATCGTTTTCCCCCCTAAATAATAACATTCATCACGAAGTGTCTCTTCTAAATGTTCATATTTTCGTGTGATCTTGATGCCAGAAAAAAAAATTTCAAAAAAAACGAAAAAAAAAAAAATTGCTTTCCCCCGCTTCCCCCGATTGGTTACTTCCCTATTGATCCTGCCCCTATATATATATATATATATATATATATATATATATATATATATATATATAGTCCTATCATGATATCAAGAGGTATGTCAGCAGATTTCCGCATTTGACATCAACAGATCGAGCAGATATCGTTGTCCGTGTTTTTGAGTTAAAAGTTAAGCAGGCGATATCTACTTTGAAAGATGAACAACCTTTAGGCCATGTAAAAGAAGGTATGTAACTACTTTTGAATACTTCAGCAGTTGTTTTAGTACTTATATGAGAATTATTATGTTGAATATAATATGAACCTTAATTATATGCAAACTTTGACTGTATTTTTGGCAAAAAAACAATATTCTGTTAGCTGCTACATTGTTGCTATTTATTTAGTATGGTGGGTTCTTGTATATAATACACATTTTGTTTAACCATTATCTAAACAACCTCAGTCTGGCTTATGTTCACAGTGAAGGAATAGTAATGGTGACTATAGCAACTCTCTTCAAAATTGTATTACAGAGGTTATATTAGCATCTTATCTGTTTTATGGGCATTTGCATTTTTCGGATATAGGCATCTGCGTATATATACCTGTTGTTAATAGCATATTGCTTATATTGATTTAGATTAATAGTTACATTATACATACTCTTAACTTGATATCTATTTATTCTTTAGGCAAAAGATAGGTTAGTAATTTATGTCAAATGAACTGACAAATAACGAATCATAATCACAGCTCCAGGAACAGAATGTAGCAAAAATCTATAGGAAACGTTCTGCAACATACCACGAACAAGCATGAACCCACCCCTTAAACCAAAGCAAAATGAAACGAAGACACAGATGCAAAGAAGAAAAAGGAATAGAATCCATGCATCTAAAACACACTACTTATTAGGACACATTCGTATGGCTATGCTTTTGTAAGAAATCTAACATATGTATAACCTGGCTACGCTTTTTTCAGACATCTAACATAACCTATGTATTAAAAATGTAGCCGTGCTAAAGAGTTGAAACTGATGGTTATGTTTATAAATATTAATAAGGTTGACAATGTATTCATGCTGCATAATAAATTGGTAAGTAGTTCTCTTGAGCCGAAGTCAGGTTGCTGTTTTGCAATCAGGAAAGATCTGGAATGAATTTAGAGAAAGTTGTTAAGTATCAAGAAACGTATATCCCAACCGCCGCAACGCGCGGTCCGAATACTTTCTAGTTAGATATTATTAGATATAATACTATAATAGAGAGCCTTTTGCTTGATAAAGATAAAGGAAGTTGTATAATTTTGTAATCTTAGTTTTACCTCTAAATTATAAAAGATGACAATAATTGGCGATCAAGATTTGGACGGAAACTTTAAGATGGTTGTAAAACTGTCTCTTATTTTTCACAAAAATGAACACTCTTAACAAAGAAGTAAAGTAAAGGTTCTAGTATCCAAATCTTACAAAACGTAATCCCGTAATAAGCATTTTTACTACTAAAATTAATAAATAATCTTAATAACAATAACAAATAATTATGGACTTACGCTATTTAAAGATGCCTCCCTTGTTATTACCATATAATTTTATTATTTTATTTATAATTTATAAATTAAAATGGTTCATTCGAAGATCAGTGAAATTGCAAATGATAGATTCAACGATCTATCAATCATAAGCACGTGTCTCTATTGTACCCATTAAACTGTATTTAAGTAAGATAAAAAAAAATAATAATAATAAATAAGTATTATTTTAATCGGCAAATTTTTGTAAAAAAAATTTCTCTCTACAAAATGATTACAAAAGGCTTAGTAGCCGAAAATTCCAATATTCAAAAATATTACATCTAGAGCTTAATCAAGAAAAAGAAAACAAACGATTTAAATCAATAAAATTTTAAGTACTATCATTTGTATGTGAAACTCATATTTTAATTTTGGTATATACATTTTTATGCTTGAACAATTATAATTTATGATAACTAAAATAAATAGATATATAGATAAACAAATAAATAAACGAAACCTTTATTTACACACACGAATAATTGAAGTTCAAATTACAACTTAAACATACATATTTTGTTGATTTTGTATTGCATATGTGAAGGAAAAAAAAAAGCAACATGCCCTACGAAATATTTTGGCCGTAAGCAAAATATGTTGTTGGGTCCATATGGTTAACAAGGACATAAAACATAACAAACTTCTATAACAAAGTTCATGTGCTCGAGGAAGACATATTAACTTATAATAATTTTGTTTACCTGATTCATATATTTTGCTTTGTTTACCTGATAATTTGTTTGCTTTTCTAAAAAAAAAAAAAAAATAAGAAGTTAAATAACAACATATGTAATCACATTTTTTAATTTTTTTTTGCAATGTTGTACTATGTACGAGTTTAGTAACTACATACATATCATAATCTTAATAATAATTTATAAAATTAAATAAAAGTTTACTTTAGCTTGTGGCAAAATTTCCCACTATATAAATTTTAAAGAATAATAATGTGAGGTGCATAATCATACAATAGAAATTCTATTCTAAAAGGCAAAGGCTAGTCGAAAGTAGCATACGAATAAAGTTAACAACGTACAATTCCATTATGACCTTTTATTCTTACTTTTTATTTTAATTTTTGAGATAAAAAAAAGCTACAATAAATATCGATTTATTGTTTATTAATATTAATATTTTATTATTAGGATACATTTAAAGATTCTTAATTTCTTAAACATTAAAGATAATATACATAAATAAAGTAAAAGCTGGATCACTTGAATACTTGATTAATATCACATGAAAGATTTTTGTAACCTGTTATTACGGAGTACAACATATACAACCACTCAGAGAATCATGACATGCTTTTTTAAAAAAATTTGAAATCCACATTAAAGTCATGTCAATTTTTTTTTTTAAAGATTAAATAAAAACTACAGTAAACACTAACTGATTTTTTTTTTTTTTCATTAGAAGGGGCTCGCACATTAAGATACTTCTTACAATAAAACTAAACCCACTCATTAAAAATTATATCAATTATTAGTTAATATTAATAAATACATTATATTAAATGTATCAAAAGCATTATTACTAAAGAAAGGTAAAACTTTCACTCAAAAAATATCCTCCAAGCCCATTAATTCTCATCCACTAACCCTCTTTTTCGATGTTTATAGGAAGACGAAAATCTAATTTTTCTTGAAAAAGATGTCTAAGGACAGAAACAGTACTTGTGTATTTTGAGATTGAAAAATAATGGAAGCCAACAGCGTTGGCTCCGGTCTAACAATGTACCAAGTATACTTTAATACTATCTCCATTTCAGTTCAATTGTCCTGTTTTGATTTTAAAGATCTTTTCTTTCTAATTTTTATTTTAAATTACTTTTTATGTGTTATTTAATACTTAATGATCATTGTATAGGTAAAAATACATATTCAAAAACCAATCCATTAATATAAAATTCATCGAATAATATATAATACAAATAAAATTATTTAAAGTCAAAATTGAAAAGAAAAGACCAAAGTCAGGGACAATTGAACTGGGACGGAGGGAGTATTATAGAGTACAATTTACATTAAAATTTATTTATTTTTTTTATTATTATTATTATTATTATTATTTTATTTTTTTTGCAAAAAAAACACGAATAAAATTAGTAAGGTAACTCTTCACTAAGTTGTGAAGAACACAAATACAAGCAACTCACGTTTACAAACACTTTTGGCCCATGAGATCAAGAAACTCAAATTGCACAACTAAAACTACAAAACAAAAGAATTGACCCGAATGAAAATAATTTTATTGTGTTAAAAGTATTCCGTATCACTTAACTTTTTTATTTATCACACATACAATTTTTGATTCTTAAGAAAATTATAAATTCATGCAGCTTAACTGCGCGTATAACAAAACACAACACAACACATTAATTAATTCAAATATTATTTACCTTATGATTATTTGTTGTAAATTCAATCGACAAAACTAATACAGTATTGAACTACTACAATCACAGAATTAATTATAATTTAATATAGCTCCGTAGTATTTTAAAATTCGACAAATGATAAGCCACAAACATCACCATCACTACATACAACAACAATCAGAGCATAAAATTCCTTCAAATTAATTGTAATTATATTTCAACAAAACATGTACGTAATTAATTACGGAGTATATTGTTTAGATGTATGCACAAATTTTAGGTGTACTGAACACTTATGGAATTAGAATATTAGTTTGTCAAATCCAAAATCTAAAAATACTAATAACAAATTATATGTACAAGACAAAGAATAATAATAATAGAAATTAACTCATAGATGCAAAAATCTCCAATAGAAGTACATCATATCATCATATCATATAGAGAACTAAACCACCGGTATATATTTAGTATTCGTAGTTAATATAACACGTCCGTCCGTACATACTCATAATAATAAAAAAAATACTGAAATATAAATATTAAATACGATGAATTATTTAATAAATGAATGCAAACACAAGTGCGACTAGAGAAGCAACAGCAGTAGAGACGGCGGTGGTGGTAGCGTCAGACATCGGAGCCGGAGCCGGAGCGTCGGAGGCTGAGACGGAGGCGACGGCGACCAGCATCACCAGCATTACAGAGAAAAAGTTGATCATCTTCATTGCTTCCATTAAATGATTTTGTAATGAAAATGTGAGAGAAAATGTAATTGAAAAGTGGAAATTGATTTTGAAAAATTAGGGTTTGAGAATTGGGGGTTTTATAGAGAAAAAAAGGGATGCGTGAAATAAAGACATGGGTACATGTAAAAGGTATCCCTCCAATAAGATGGCTGACCGCTACCCGGGAATGTGAATTACTTTGAGACACGTGTCTTCTGTCGATGATATTTTTGAATGAGTTAACTTATTTTTTAGATTTGAAATTGGTAAATAGGAAAATATTACGTAACTTTTTACTCACTTGTATAAAATTAATCGTAACAAGGAAAAAGCTAACTTGTGCCCTAAGGCTAGGGATGACAATGGCCACCCGATCCGGTGGATATCCACCCGATCCATCCGCTTCGTGATGAATATGGACGAACCTAAATGGATATGGATATGAATACGGATATGGATTAACCTAAATGAATATGGATATGGATATGGACATGGATGAAAAGTTTCATCCATGGATATATCCATTACCACCCGAAATACATATACAAATACATAAATATATATATATATATGTTTACATATTTACTATTACAAGTTCATTCAACGTTAGATTTATATTTTGCTTTCAACATTAAAATGAAATAAGTATAATAGATTACAATAAAACATGCATATATAACAAAATAAACTTACAAATTTTATATTTAATTTTTCATAATTAATGTTTTATAGTAAAATTTAACAGTTTTTTTAGATCTTTGACAAAAATTACACATTTTTATGGATAGATTTTAATTAGGTTATGTTATATTTATTTCTGCTATACTACGTTTTTATTTTAATCGCATATTAGAAAATATTATAACATTTTTTTAATATCCATTGGATATCCATTAACCTGCTTAATGAAAGGACAAGTCCTAATCAATCCGGACAAAGTCCACATCGATTACAAACGATTCACAATAGTTGGTTACATCGCGAGGTACTTGACCTCTATATGATACATTTTACAAACATTGCATTCGTTTTGAAAAGACAAACTTCCTTACATCGAAAATTGACGATATGCATACCATTTCATAGTATATCTAATTATAATTATCTTAATAATAATCTTGATGAACTCGACGACTCGAATGCAACGTCTTTTGAAATATGTCATGAATGACTTCAAGTAATATCTTTAAAGTGAGCAAATGCACAGCAGAAGATTTCTTTCATACCTGAGAATAAACATGCTTTAAAGTGTCAACCAAAAGGTTGGTGAGTTCATCAGTTTAACATAAATAATCATTTCCATCATTTTAATAGACCACAAGATTTTCATTTCTCATAAACATACGTCCCATACATAGAGACAAAAATATCATTCATATGGATTGAACACCTGGTAACCGACATTCACAATATGCATATAAGAATATCCCCATCATTCCGGGATCCTCCTTCGGACATGATATAAATTTTGAAGTACTAAAGCATCCGGTACTTTGGATGGGGCTTGTTGAGCCCGATAGATCTATCTTTAGAGTTCGCATCAATTAGGGTGTCTGTTCCCTAATTCTTAGATTACCAGACTTAATAAAAAGGGGCATATTCGATTTCGATCATTCAACCATATAATGTAGTTTCGATTACTTGTGTCTATTTCGTAAAACATTTATAAAAGCAGCGCATGTAATTCTCAGTCCCAAAAATATATATTGCAAAAGCATTTAAAAAGGGAATAATGAAACTCACCTAATGTATTTTGTAGTAAAAATACATATAACGACATTAAACAACTGAACAATGCAGGGTTGGCCTCAGATTCACGAACCTATATCAATTGTGTATTTATTAATACACATAATGTAAATCACAAAATTTCATTTATTAATATGTATTATTTATATATTTATAGCTTTGTAGAATTTATTCTAAATTCCATTTTAAAACGTATACTTATATTACATCTTAAATTATATATATATATATATATATATATATATATATATATATATATATATATATATATATATATATATATATATATATATATATATATATCGATTTTATGTATATATATTTATAATGATTAACGTTTATACAAATAGTGACATTAATATATCTATATACATATAATTGTGATTAGTATTGTATTTATGAAATTTTATTAGTTTGTTAAGTGAATTATTAATGTAATCCAAGTATATACCATAAATATATGTATAGTGTATAAAGATTTATTTGTTAAAATAATAATTTAGATAATAATGATTTACTAATAATAATAATAATTTTATTAATAATGATAATACAAATAGCAAAAATGAAAATGATAAATGTTAATATACTACTAATAATAACTCTAAAATAAAATTAATACTAATAATATATTTATGTTAATAGTAAGGGTTCTAATAGTTATGAAATGATAAATGATAATCATAATAATGATAATAATTCTTAAAATGATAAATTTAGTGATAATAGTATTAACACTATTTATATTAATGATACTTGATAGTATTATGAATAATATTACTTAATAATAATAATACAGATGATGATAATATAACTATATTATGGTTAATAATCTTTATTAATCATGTTATTGTTAATAATATTGACACTAGTTAATAATACCATCATACCAATCAATAATAATAATAATACTAGTAACAATATTTGATAGTGATAATAATATTAGTAATATCAATAATGATAATAATAATTGTAATTATAATTATGATAGTAATAATAAATGATAACTAGTACTTATAACAATAACAATAACAATAATATTAATACTAGTAATAATAACAACAATTAATAATAACAATAATAATAATAATAAAAATATATATAAAAAGAGTATACCCTTCCAAAAGCTTCTCTAAAATAATTGCCCAAGACCAGGCTCGAACCCGTGACCTCTCGCTCACACAAACATCCCCAAACCACCTGCTCCAGCCTGTCTTTCTGATTTAATACCATTTAGTATTTCTTTAAACTCTAACCAACTGCTATATACTTCTCTTCTTCAACATTTTGATCGAGACCAGGATTCATAAACAAAAATTAAACAGCGAAAACATTGTTTTGTTTATAATTTGTAAACAACAAACATTTAGAAAGATAGTTATTAATTAATCAAAAAAAAAAAAAAAAAAAAAACCCAGCTACTGCTGTTCGTCGTGTTTTTTTTTTTTTTTTTAAAAAATTGATTTTGTAAAAGAGAAGGATTTGGACAAAGTTTATAACATAAAGTGCATTTCAAATCAATCATACAAACTATTGGAACCTTCAATTTAACTCGAAACATCAAATACAGCTCGAATTTAACCAAGAACAATTCTGTTGACTTTTGAAAATTTAACTTTGACTTCGAAATTCTTCCTCGTTTCATCGAATTAGAATTTGAGATTTTACACACATCTTCACGACATGATTTAGATCACTTCTGCATTTTTAATTTTTGAAAATTTTTACGAAAACGAGCTATTGCTTAAAAGCTATCAAGAATATATATATCGACTGTTTCTGTTTAATTTAACAGATATAAATAAATATTAACTGTTGTAATTGATAGAGATGGTGGATAACGATCAGTTTAAATCAATAATTTGAATTGATTAGTTGTGTTTATAGAGGTGGACAATCCACAGAATATACAAGTAGAAGAAGAAGATAAAATAAAAAGACAAAATTAGTTAGTGATATCAAATAAATAATTAAATGAACGTACATATGACTGACTTTATAATTTAGATGTAATTACTATTAATAATAATAATAATAATAATAATATGCTAATAATAATAATATCAAAATTCTAATAATAATACTAACAATTATATTATTAATAGTACTAAATACTAATAATATCAAAATAAAAATATAAATAATAATACTCATATGATAATATTAATAATGGAAGTTTTAAATAAAAGATAAGTTTAAATATTATTAATAATGATAATAATAAAAATGATAATACTAATTCTATTAGTTATACTATTGTTGATATTATTAATGATAATAATAATATTAATAATAATAATAATAATATAACCAATTATACATATCAAATTTATATATACATTTTAGAAATAATAATGCAGATATTAATATCGATATTAATAATAGTAAAAGTAATGATAACAATTATATTCAACTTGCAATCAATAATTATGTATCTCATTTATATATGTATATGTATATATATATATAATTAATTATGTTTTAAATATCAAGTAATTAAATGTATTAATTAAATATATTGAAACAATTAATCTCAGAATATATCCTTAAATACTTTGTTAGCATTGACAAATTATGTATATTCAATCTGCTCTCAATATTTAAATAAGCAATTTTAAATAACAAGTTTCAGTTTGATTTCAAAATAAACTAAATCATATGATATTTTATTAGTATACTTAATTTATAATATATAATTATTTACATGTATAGTTATTATATATATATATATATATATATATATATATATATATATATATATATATATATATATATATATATATATATATATATATATCTATATTTATTATTTAATGATTCGTGAATCGTTGGAAATGGTCGAGGTTAACTGAATCTATATAGTTCAAAAATTTCTGAGACTCAATTAAATAGACTTTGCTTATCGTGTCGAAATCATATAATATTAAGTTTAAATTTGGTTGGAAATTCCCGGGTCATCACAGTACCTACCCGTTAAAGAAATTTCGTCCCGAAATTTGAGTGAGGTCATCATGGCTAACAATAAATATGTTTTCCTGACGAATATAAGCTGATAAATAGAGTCTTATCATTATTGAATAATTTGGATAAAAAGTTTCGATTACTCGAAGCGTACGAGTGAAGTTATCACAAAAGAGTGAAATGAATAAATGAAGTTTCGTTTTAACTTTTGACGTTGCCTTGTTTGGATTCCGGAATTCAAGGGATTTATAGAAAATCTTCGAAATCTAAAAGATTTGATTTTTCGGCGAATAAGGAAATTAAGATCTCTCGAATTAAATACGGTGATCTGCTTTGATTACTCTGTCTGATATTTCCATTATAAATTAAACTCTTCCGTTCTATTATTCTCACCCTTCCTATACTTTCCTTCTTGTTTCATACATCCAAAAGATTCTGAAAATGCTTAATCCCGTTTTGATCCTTGTCCTCATCCTTATTATCGCAACAATCATTCTCCTTTTCCAACTTCCACCGGAGGAATCTGCTTACTTCTACTTTGCCCTTGGGGTTATAGTACTTATAATTTTCCCGTGTCTTTATGTTGCGATAAACATTGATATACACGGTTTGTAATTTTGGTGTTGTTATCGGGCTTTATATCTTTCCTTATATTTCAATGTCCCTATATCTGTTTTCTATAATCATTGTCATCCACAGTTAATACTCATTCCTCTTTGCTGCGATTTATACCCCAATTTCTATTTCTTTTGGAGCTTTGTCCCTTCGTTTCTTCTTTTTACGATTGGACACCTCTTGTAATGGTCCAGAATTCGTAAGTATGGAGTTTCGAATGAATATAATGTTCTAAACAAGAAAGAACATAATAACACGATTTGATTTGTCAAATTACCAGAGTCACTGAGAGTAGAACTATCAAGAATATATTTTCTTGATATGTTCAGAAGTTAATCAGAATGAAAGAGTTATGTAACATGTCACATGATGATGTTATAATCTGTGAATCATCATGTTCCATTTAGAAACTCAGCATGACTTACTGTAATATAATCACGTTGATCAAGTGTCATTATATTATACTAACTCATGCATCAGTTCCCAACATTACTTCAATAACATTCATATTTTTAAGCTTGAAAGTTTACAGAATATAGAAACTAACAGTTTCTATATGATGTAACACTGATATCGGGAAAAGATTAATAATTTCATATAAGAATAGTTATGAAAATATCTTTAGAATATGGAGGATATTTATAATGAAAGCTACGATGATAACTTGGAATTTTTAATATCAATGGATGATTAAAAAGATTTATCCGTAAGGGTTTTAGAGTAAGGAGCAAAATATTCGCTAAAGACTTCAGCAGGCATTGAATCTTTTGGATTTTTTTTTTTTTTTTTTGAAGTCAAACTTATTCTTTGTGATTTGTCCACGGTTTCCTTCATAGTTTCGCATAATCCGCTTTTCGGTACTAAATTTTCTATTGAATGTTTCCAATATAATGATACACAGGAAGCACGAAGAGGTATATAATTTCGGACGAGAATATTTATGAAAATACTCAAAATATCGAAGATATTGATGATGATATTTTGAAATTTCTAAGTTCAACGGTTGATGGAGAAAGATTTTCCGCAAGATTTTTAATATGACACCGGAGCAAGATATTCTTTGAAGGTTTCATCGGATCCAGAATTACCTGGATTCTTTGAATATATGGTATGGTCCTTGTATTTATCCTCGGTCTCCTTCGTGGTTAGCTCAATCCGTTTTCCAGTTCCAACTTTTCTGAGCTTTTCCAACATACTATTTTTTATCATCAAACTTTCAATGATTATGGTCGTTTACGGTTGTCTATGGTTTCTGCTGCTTCATTCAGCTTTTCAACATTCAGAGTATTGATTTGTGACTGAGTGCTTTTCAGAATTCCAGAAGGAGAGATCATAATTCTAAGAGATAAATGTCATACATATAACTGTTGATGTAGATATGCTGTGAGTTTTCAAAGTACTGATTGCTGATTCCCGGTAACTGGTATGGCAGTTCTCGTTACAAGATGCAGATGAGTATATGATAGGGTTTCAATGAATAAATATAATGATTCGTCAGGGAGATTTAAGCCAAGAAGTAACGAGGTTGCTGGTATGTCTGCTGGTAATATGGTGGAATATAAAAGAATTCTCCGGTATCAAAAGGGTAATCGTATATATCAGGATTATAGTAAGGCTACTTCGAATGAAAAGTCGAAGTTGACTTGCTGGAGCTGTGACAAAATTGGCTACCTTGAAAAGGGATCGCAAAAATTATTTTTGCTAATAAATGCCAAAGGATCTGACGCGGCTACGTGTTAAACTTTTACTCAGTTGCTGAGAGTTTCTCAGGTGCATAACTATATGCATAAATCTTTCCTTCCGTAGATGAAGTGCGGTTGATTCATCCTATCGGTTGAGGTGTTTTCAAGAATCATGAAAGGTTTGAACGCAGATTGTAATCGTCAAGATACAAATGAGGTTTAAGATGAAATCAAGTGGCAACTTGAAGAATTATTTAGTTTCATATGTTATAGTCAATATTTTAATTCATTTTAATTGTCCAATGTTGGTAGTCCACTGTTGATAGTCCACAGTTTGCAATTCAATAATTCATAAATAGCTTAATATATAATATTCGAATTAATTAATACATATCGTGACCCGTGTACAGGTCTCAGACTCGATCACAACTCAAATTATATATATTATTTGAGAATCAACCTCAACCCTGTATAGAGAACTCGATCATTACTGCATATAGAGTGTCTATGGTGATTCCAAATAATATATATAGATGCGTCGATATGATATGTCAAAACCTTGTATACGTGTCCCGATACATAAAGTGCGTAAAATAAATACAGAAATTAAATGACGATAAATAAAATGCGTAAAGTAAATAACAGGAATTAAATGACGATAACTAAAATTGCGAGAATGTAAATTGCGATAATTAAATTGCGATAAATAAAGTGTAATTAGTTAGCTGGGAACATTTAGCTTGGAACAGTTAGCGTGCATTCTTAACAGAATTTCTCATAGTTAATTTGTTTGTTTCTAACAAATTTTATTTTGTCAAATGTTTTCTTCATTATGCCACTTGTTGAATTCTGATAAATTAAAATCCAAATATGAAATTAAATGGAAAGGGTAATTTTGTGGTGAACAGATTCGTATATCGGTGAATGTAAGTAGGATAGTAAACGAATGTTGAATCAGTTTCGAAGGATGTACAGTGTAACTTATTAATGAGAAATCTGAATGTTCCTCGGGTATTACCTACCCGTTAAAATTTTTCACAATTAACACTTTGTACGAAAGAATTTTTAATTACAATCTTTATGAAAACATATATACATATATATTTTCTTCAGATGTAATCATGGATTCATTGAGTTAATATGATATTAACTCATTTGGTTTACCGTTAGAACTGGAATACATAATCTCTAAAAGATTTAGAGATTACTTAATTATCATGAAGACGAAGATAATTGATGCAGAACGATACGTAGAACAATGATTATACTCGAGGTATAGAATGAGATGTTGAGGCATGGTTTGTTGATGGTACTGATGCTGTTATTGATGGTACTGTTGGTACCGGTGATGTTGCTGAAGCTGGTACATTTTGCACCATATTCTCCGAATTGATTATTCGAGCGCGAAGTTCGTTGACTTATTACTCCAGGATGATTGTCGGTCGGAATGAGCGAATGAATAAAGTTCAGAACTGTGGATAGAATATAATCTTGTCGAGTTACCCTGGAAATGAGACTGAAAATGGCGTCTTGAACAGGTTCGCCGGTAAACGCTTCAGATTCATTGTCAAGAGGTGAATTCGGTTGGTGGAAGGGATTTCCTTCTGCGCATTTCCATTAATTAAGTCGACTACGAACCCATCAGATGAATTGATACTGGCTGATTGGTTGATTCATGCCGATGACGCTGTTTTCGGAGCTTAGGTAAACATCTATGTCTGAATAGCTGTCGGAATAACTATCAGAATAGCTATCAGAATCTGAGGGACTCGAACTGGTTGCAGGATTCATCTCGTACGATCAGATGAAGGATTTTCGATAAGAAATAGATGATAGGATGTAGATTAGTATCCTGCTATACATAATTTACATATGCATATATAATACTAAAATCCCATAAGTTACGGAGGAATCTACGGAAGTTGTCAGGTAAATTTACAGTAACAGATACGCTAAGATATAAAGTAGCAGATACGCTAAGATATGAATTTTGTCTATACACTATTCATGCAGTCAATGCAGTAAAGCGTGTCTAGACTAAGAATGATAAGCAAGTGATTCCCTAAGAATGATAAGCAGGAAATTTTCGACACGAAATGATAAGCAAAACTTTTGACATGCAGACACGGTCGAAGTCCAGACTCACTAATGCATCCTAACGACTTATCAGTTAGACACACTAATGCAGACATGGTTCACTAAGACCACCGCTCTGATACCAACTGAAAGGACCCTTCCTAATCAATCCGGACAAAGTCCACATCGATTACAAACGATTCACAATAGTTGGTTACATCGCGAGGTACTTGACCTCTATATGATACATTTTACAAACATTGCATTCGTTTTGAAAAGACAAACTTCCTTACATCGAAAATTGACGATATGCATACCATTTCATAGTATATCTAATTATAATTATCTTAATAATAATCTTGATGAACTCGACGACTCGAATGCAACGTCTTTTGAAATATGTCATGAATGACTTCAAGTAATATCTTTAAAGTGAGCAAATGCACAGCAGAAGATTTCTTTCATACCTGAGAATAAACATGCTTTAAAGTGTCAATCAAAAGGTTGGTGAGTTCATTAGTTTAACATAAATAATCATTTCCATCATTTTAATAGACCACAAGATTTTCATTTCTCATAAACATACGTCCCATACATAGAGACAAAAATATCATTCATATGGATTGAACACCTGGTAACCGACATTCACAATATGCATATAAGAATATCCCCATCATTCCGGGATCCTCCTTCGGACATGATATAAATTTCGAAGTACTAAAGCATCCGGTACTTTGGATGGGGCTTGTTGAGCCCGATAGATCTATCTTTAGAGTTCGCGTCAATTAGGGTGTCTGTTCCCTAATTCTTAGATTACCAGACTTAATAAAAAGGGGCATATTCGATTTCGATCATTCAACCATATAATGTAGTTTCGATTAGTTGTGTCTATTTCGTAAAACATTTATAAAAGCAGCGCATGTAATTCTCAGTCCCAAAAATATATATTGCAAAAGCATTTAAAAAGGGAATAATGAAACTCACCTAATGTATTTTGTAGTAAAAATACATATAACGACATTAAACAACTGAACAATGCAGGGTTGGCCTCAGATTCACGAACCTATATCAATTGTGTATTTATTAATACACATAATGTAAATCACAAAATTTCATTTATTAATATGTATTATTTATATATTTATAGTTTTGTAGAATTTATTCTAAATTCCATTTTAAAACGTATACTTATATTACATCTTAAATTATATATATATATATATATATATATATATATATATATATATATATATATATATATATATATATATATATATATATATATATATCGATTTTATGTATATATATTTATAATGATTAACGTTTATACAAATAGTGACATTAATATATCTATATACATATAATTGTGATTAGTATTGTATTTATGAAATTTTATTAGTTTGTTAAGTGAATTATTAATGTAATCCAAGTATATACCATAAATATATGTATAGTGTATAAAGATTTATTTGTTAAAATAATAATTTAGATAATAATGATTTACTAATAATAATAATAATAATTTTATTAATAATGATAATACAAATAGCAAAAATGAAAATGATAAATGTTAATGATACTACTAATAATAACTCTAAAATAATATTAATACTAATAATATATTTATGTTAATAGTAAGGGTTCTAATAGTTATGAAATGATAAATGATAATCATAATAATGATAATAATTCTTAAAATGATAAATTTAGTGATAATAGTATTAACACTATTTATATTAATGATACTTGATAGTATTATGAATAATATTACTTAATAATAATAA
Organism: Rutidosis leptorrhynchoides; assembly: GCF_046630445.1. Lineage (NCBI taxonomy): Eukaryota > Viridiplantae > Streptophyta > Magnoliopsida > Asterales > Asteraceae > Rutidosis > Rutidosis leptorrhynchoides. Next base: position 311,433,296 of record NC_092338.1, on the reverse strand, counting down.
TACAGATGATGATAATATAACTATATTATGGTTAATAATCTTTATTAATCATCTTATTGTTAATAATATTGACACTAGTTAATAATACCATCATACCAATCAATAATAATAATAATACTAGTAACAATATTTGATAGTGATAATAATATTAGTAATATCAATAATGATAATAATAATTGTAATTATAATTATGATAGTAATAATAAATGATAACTAGTACTTATAACAATAACAATAATATTAATACTAGTAATAATAACAACAATTAATAATAACAATAATAATAATAATAAAAATATATATAAAAAGAGTATACCCTTCCAAAAGCTTCTCTAAAATAATTGCCCAAGACCAGGCTCGAACCCGTGACCTCTCGCTCACACAAACATCCCCAAACCACCTGCTCCAGCCTGTCTTTCTGATTTAATACCATTTAGTATTTCTTTAAACTCTAACCAACTGCTATATACTTCTCTTCTTCAACATTTTGATCGAGACCAGGATTCATAAACAAAAATTAAACAGCAAAAACATTGTTTTGTTTATAATTTGTAAACAACAAACATTTAGAAAGATAGTTATTAATTAATCAAAAAAAAAAAAGAAAAAGAAAACCCAGCTACTGCTGTTCGTCGTGTTTTTTTTTTTTTTTTTTTAAAAATTGATTTTGTAAAAGAGAAGGATTTGGACAAAGTTTATAACATAAAGTGCATTTCAAATCAATCATACAAACTATTGGAACCTTCAATTTAACTCGAAACATCAAATACAGCTCGAATTTAACCAAGAACAATTCTGTTGACTTTTGAAAATTTAACTTTGACTTCGAAATTCTTCCTCGTTTCATCGAATTAGAATTTGAGATTTTACACACATCTTCACGACATGATTTAGATCACTTCTGCATTTTTAATTTTTGAAATTTTTTACGAAAACGAGCTATTGCTTAAAAGCTATCAAGAATATATATATCGACTGTTTCTGTTTAATTTAACAGATATAAATAAATATTAACTGTTGTAATTGATAGAGATGGTGGATAACGATCAGTTTAAATCAATAATTTGAATTGATTAGTTGTGTTTATAGAGGTGGACAATCTACAGAATATACAAGTAGAAGAAGAAGATAAAATAAAAAGACAAAATCAGTTAGTGATATCAAATAAATAATTAAATGAACGTACATATGACTGACTTTATAATTTAGATGTAATTACTATTAATAATAATAATAATAATAATAATAATAATAATAATAATAATAATAATAATAATAATAATAATAATAATATGCTAATAATAATAATATCAAAATTCTAAAAATAATACTAACAATTATATTATTAATAGTACTAAATACTAATAATATCAAAATAAAAATATAAATAATAATACTCATATGATAATATTAATAATGGAAGTTTTAAATAAAAGATAAGTTTAAATATTATTAATAATGATAATAATAAAAATGATAATACTAATTCTATTAGTTATACTATTGTTGATATTATTAATGATAATAATAATATTAATAATAATAATAATAATATAACCAATTATACATATCAAATTTATATATACATTTTAGAAATAATAATGCAGATATTAATATCGATATTAATAATAGTAAAAGTAATGATAACAATTATATTCAACTTGCAATCAATAATTATGTATCTCATTTATATATGTATATATGTATATATATATATATAATTAATTATGTTTTAAATATCAAGTAATTAAATGTATTAATTAAATATATTGAAACAATTAATCTCAGAATATATCCTTAAATACTTTGTTAGCATTGACAAATTATGTATATTCAATCTGCTCTCAATATTTAAATAAGCAATTTTAAATAACAAGTTTCAGTTTGATTTCAAAATAAACTAAATCATATGATATTTTATTAGTATACTTAATTTATAATATATAATTATTTACATGTATAGTTATTTATATATATATATATATATATATATATATATATATATATCTATATTTATTATTTAATGATTCGTGAATCGTTGGAAATGGTCGAGGTTAACTGAATCTATATAGTTAAAAAATTTCTGAGACTCAATTAAATAGACTTTGCTTATCGTGTCGAAATCATATAATATTAAGTTTAAATTTGGTTGGAAATTCCCGGGTCATCACACTTAATCCACTGGATATTGATATGGATGGATGATCTGAAACTAAACGGATATGGATGGACAAAAACTAAATGGATATGGATATGGATACGGCATCACCTGCTCCATATCCGATCCATTGCCATGCCTACCTAAGGCACATGATAAACACATTGAATGAGTTATAACTTTCTAAAATTAATATAAATCTTAATTAATAATTATGTATAAACTAGTGAAATGACCCGTGGAACCACGAGTTTGTTTAAACGAAACAGTTTAATGATATGTTTTAGGTATTAAGTGAGCGTAAGTTGTAAGTCTTTTAATTTAATGACCCGTAAAATCACATAGTCCGATTAAGAAACTCGTCAGCTGAACATTTCATAAAACACCTAAAATGCATACTCCCTCCGTCCCAAAAAAACTGTCAACCTTACTATTTTTGTTTGTCCTTAAAATATTGTCTCTTACTTTAAATAACATTAAAAAAAACCACTAAAGTTTCAATTACACCCTTTTTATTATTGAAAATTCAGCATTAAATATAACAATTAATTTATAACTTACTCTTTATAACAACATTAATTGAGGGATAAATTAGATAATTCACAAATATATCTTAAATCTAACAAAAAGTCAAACCAAACATTTTTTTTAGGACGGATGGAGTATTAAACAATCTACATTCAATCATAAGAGATAATATTGGTTGTCATTTTATTTTAAAAGTGTAAATTAAAATATAAATTTAGAATTGATTTCCTTCTACATAGCTTTTATACATTCTCGTACTCAATTCAAAATAATTAATTAAAATAATCCAAAATTATTTAATTTTAATAATTAAAATAATTATTAATACGATTTAATAATAATAATTAATTAATACAATTTAATTATAATTAAAAATATATAGATTAATGACATCACTCACCATGCATATATTTTTTTCTTTTGTTTTTTGATTTATTTTTATAAAGAAATTAGCCTAATAATGACATCATAATTATAGAATTTTAATAGAAACTATAGATGAAAGAAAATGACTCTTTAAAAATATTTTAATGGTGTGAACAATAATATTTAAGACTAACGATATATTATAAATAAATGAGTTTTGGTTTATAAATAAAAATTTTGAGTGTATGGTTCTTATCTCGTGCTCTTAGAGCATAAGATAGCTAAATCCTTCTAACAATTAGTTTATTAATTTCTTTTTAACAATATTAATTGAAATACGAATTATATAATTTAATAATATATCTTAAATACAATAAAAATCAAAACAAAATGTTATTTTATGAACTGATAGAGTATTAAAAATTTTGTTAAAGGATATCCGTGATATAGATCATTTGCATTTAATACTCAAAATTTCTAAATTTCTATAAATATTAGAATTTATAATTAATACATACATATCAAAGGTAACTAATAAATTAAATTAATGTGAATTGAATAAAAATGATATATCAAAGGTAACTAATAAATTGAATTTTTCACTTTTTGTGAAAAATCATTATCAATTTAATTATGTTTTTGCCAAAAAAAAAAAAAAAAAATTTAAATTATTGTGAATTGAATAAAAATGATATATTTTTGAGAAAAAAACGTAGTAGCATATAACGGACAAGAAGATCAACAAGTACAAAAGATACACCGGAAGAATTTCAAAAACTTTAAAACGCAAAATTTCAAAGAACCTTAAACAAACGCTCTAACTAACAAGAAAAAAAAACGTTTTGCTAAGACCACTCTTAACCATGACGGTCCGTCATGAGATAACTGACTGCCACATCAACGCCACATTAGCACTTACTTACCATCGCTAACCAATCACTAAACTGCTAACATCCATTACGTACCCGTCACTTGATCCCACATCTATTTTTTTATATTAAACTTTTATATTAATAACTTATTTATAACATATAAATCCTAAAAATAAACATCTTATTAATAAAAAAAAACATTACAAATTCCTAAAAATAAACGAAAACATTACAAAGTCCTTAAAAAACATTACATAGTCCTAAAAATTAAAAAATTAAAAAATTACAAAGTCCTAAAATTAAGAAGAAGAAAAAAAAACGATTACAAAGTCCTACAAAAAAAGTTCAATACGACCCGATCGTGTCGTCACTCACGTAACCCTCATTGCTACTGTTGTGCGGGTAGTGAGGATGAGGTCAGGTGTTGAACTGTCGGATCCAAATACCCATACAATACAACTCGATTCGGTTGCATTTGAGTAAGGCTCTCCCGACAATTTCATGCCATTCTTTTTCGACCGTGATAAACTCAAACTTATCGGTGTCTGGATCACACGAAGCAAAATCCGAGGCCTCGAAGTCAACATGTTCACGTATGTAGTCGAACAAACGCCCCGTGTCCCAGTAGGTGATATCAAGCCCGTCCAGGTACATCTTCCAATCTTCACTTAGTTGTCCCCCGTATCAAACATTGTGACAACCCGGAAATTTCTGACCAAATTTAAACTTTATCTTTAAATGATTTAATGTTTTCGACACGATAAGCAAAGTCTGTAATATTGATTCTCAAATTTTTTGAACTAATGTTATATATTCAGTTAACCTTTGACTGTTAACCGACGATTCACGAACATCTATTTGTATATATATATATATATATATATATATATACAATAAGTTGGAAAATTTATTATTAAAATTAATTATAAATAACTTGCAATGTGTATTTAAAAACTGATTTATGTATATTAAATAAAGATATATACATATATATAATTTCAAGTTATTTAGTAAACGATAGTAACATTCGTTTGTTGATTCGATTGATATTTAGATAAGTGAACTAAAACGTTTAAGATGAACAAGTAAAATACTAATTTGCTACAGTATTTTCGAATTGCTACGGTACCCAAAAAGCTACAGTGTTTTCGAAAATCACTATTTGCAACAGTAAAAAAAACTTTGCTACAGTAAAACACTATTTCAAAATGAAAATGTATAAGTTATATCTCGAGTGGTATAGTTTATGGATAATTTAAGTCTATATTTTGACAAAGGTACGATTCGCGAAACGTAAAGTACAAGTTTTCTCAGTGTACGAAAGGACGTTCGAAAAACCGGAACCGAGACATAAGTCAAGTGACGACGTACGACTTATAGGAGCAAAAGTTACAAGTCCACTACGTACGAGAATATAATATAATATATAAATAATTTATATAAATTATATATATTATATATAAATATAATAACATATCGACGAGAATAAGTTAAACGAATGTGTGCTGTCAAACCATCCCATGCGATCGCATGGGATGTGGCTAGGAAAGCCATGCGATCGCATGGCACCTCTGGGCTGGCCACATCTATAAAACGCAATCGAATTCATTTAGTTTGTGCACACCTTCTTCTTCTGTATTATTTCCTCCGTATAAATAATAATATATATATATATATATATATATATATATATATATATATATATATTATTATTATTATTATTATTATTATTATTATTATTATTATTAAGATTAATATTATTATTAATCTTATTATTATTAGTAGTATTAGTATTATTACATAAAATACTACGACGAGGTCATGAGCGGGTTACTTTCGAAATGGGTTTTTGAGCGGGATAGAGTTAAGGAAACTATGGGTTATAGCTATGGAGGTTATGAGTATTGTTCGGGGGTATTGCTCGTGAGGTCAACCTAGCGTTTGTCATGTCCGTCACATCTACGTACTTTCCTGCAATATTGAATCACAATATTGATACGTGAGCATTCATATCTTATCTTTTATATATTAATAGTGTATACATGTCTAGTGCTTGAGTATATATGTTTATGCATGCCTGTATGCTAAATCTTGTCGTTAGATAGTTTATGACGAATCATGATTTTAATACATATACAACTGATATAAGGTATATGATATGCATGTTTCTGGAAAGCTGGCGAAAAATCAATAACTTTTCATTTAGAAATCGCGTAATTTTGATGAACGAATTAAAAGATATGGTCAACTAAATTATGATTGACGTTAATTGAAATTGCTTTTGAATCTACAATTATGATTTAAACAACCTGTTTATGAAATTGATAAATTGAATTTTGAATACTACTAGCCGAGTAAATGAATCCTTATATAAGGCACGTCTCGTTTTGTTGAACAATTGTCAAAATTGACTTTTTGAAATGACTTTTGATAACTTTTGTATGTCGATCTCGAGCATTAGGATTGTGATACACTATGACCAGGCCTAGCTTGTTAGACATGTATTGACCAACATATGTTCTCTAGGTTGAGATTTACTTTTATTTTGCATTCCGAGTTTCGGTCACATTTCGATGAATGACTTTATATGCTGCTAAGGTGAGTTTCATTTGCTCCTTTTTTAATTGCTTTTGCAATCTATATTTTTGGGCTGAGAATACATGCACTTTATTTTAAACGCAATGGATACAAGTACATACAAAATTCTACACTGAGTTTGAACCGAAAATCCCTTAGCTTTGGTAACTAGTAACTGCCAGTTATAAGAACTGGTGGGCGCGAGTAGTAGTATATGGATCCATAGGGCTTGATATCCCCATCTGAGCTAGAGCACTAGCCTTTTAACGGACGTATGCTATTTGAGAAGCGTACACGTTGGTTTAAGTGTATTATTAAGATGATTATACAAAGGGTATAAATTATATATACGTTAAGTTTAGTTACCAGGGTGCTCAATTTCGTAGAATATTTTGATAAACGTTTATGGACGAAACAACTGAAAGCTTATGATTCACCTTTATATACAGATTATGCGCAACATTAAAACTATGAACTCACCAACCTTTGTGTTGACACTTTTAAGCATGTTTATTCTCAGGTTCCTAGAAGTCTTCCGCTGTTTGCTTATACGTTATACAAGATATGTGCATGGAGTCATACATGTTTTATTCGAGAAAACTTTGCATTCACAAAATCATCACCGTGTATCTTATTTGACTGTATGGTCAACGGATGTATTGGTAAAAACTATTATAAACGGTGATTGTCTATACGTAGAAATCATCAGATGTCGAAAACCTTAGATTTATATATTCATTTATGGTGTGCCTTTTCAAAAGAATGCAATGTTTACAAAACGTATCATATAGAGGTCAAAACCTCACTATGAAATCAATGAATGATGTATTCGTCCAGATGAATTTGGACGGGTCATCACAATTGGCATCAGAGCTTGAGGTCATAAAGAACCAGAATTTACATTAGTGTGTTTAACTGGTAATTGTTAGGATGCATTAGTGAGTCTGGACTATGACCGTATGTGTTTTTACCGAGTTTTGCTTATCATTTCTTGTCAAGAATTACTTGCTTATCATTCTTAAGTCTAGACACGTCTTACTGCATTTACTGCATAGATAGTGTATCGACAAAATTCATATCTTAGCATATCTGTTACTGTAAACTTTTCCTGACATCTTCCGAAAATTTCTCCGTAATTTATGGGATTTTGGTATTATATATACATATGTAAATTATGTGTTGAAGAATATCAATCTAAAATCTATAATCTATTTCATATCAAAAATCATCTCTCTAATTATACAAGATGGATCCCGTATCTAGTTCAAATTCCTTAAACTCCGATAGCTATTCCGATATGGATATTCACCTGAACTCCGAAGACAGTGTAACCGGAATGGATAACCAATCAGCCATCACCTATTCTGGATGAATTGGGGATGGGTTCGTAGCCTACTTAGTCATTGGAGACAAGAATAAGGTGATCTCTTCCATCCACCACATTCCCCTCTTGGCGAAGAACCTGAAGCACTTACCGGCGAACCTGTTCGTAATACCATTTTTTCTCTCATCTCCAGAGTATCTCGTCATGATTTTATTCTATCTCAAATTCTAGATCTTATTCGTCCGCTCGTTCGAACCGACAATCACCCCGGTGTAATAGAAGAAGTAAACGAGATTCGCGCTCGAGTAGTGGCTTTGGAGAATATGGTGCAAAGATTACAAGCACCAACAGCATCACCGGCATCGACAGTACCACCATCATCAACACCAACACTATCATTACCACCCCCAACAACAACATCCGCATCCCACACCTCAACATCACAATCTGTACCTCGAACATCAACGTCATACGCACCATAGATACCTAGGAATACCAACAACAACAACAAACGATGAAGTATTGATTCATAACTTCATCGAAAAAATATTCTGCAGAGAATATGTAGTTTCTAAAAGTTTTAGAGATTACTTATTCTAGTTCTAATTGTAAACCAGATGAGTGAGCGAATAGAAATGATGAAATAAAACCCTGATCGAAATTATGCACGATTTACAAGCTAGATCTGTTTTACCAGCAGCATCAACAGTACCGTGAGCATCACCAGCACTGTCAGTACCGTCAGCATCGTCAGCATCAGCAGCATCTACAACATCACAAGCTCCGCCAGATCCATAATTACCGCAAACATCATCACTAATCAACAACGCGTATATCGTATCAACGAGTTATGAAGTATTAACTCATTCCCTCTGAAGAAATTATATGTATATTTTATATATATATGAATTTTGAGATCAAATAAATCTTTGCGTACTAAGCTATTACGTGTGAATCTTAACTACTCGGTTAGTTCATGTTATTAACATGCTATGATGTACATCCTTCGTTAATGACTTAACAATCGTTAACTATAATCTCTGCTTCGACGTAATAGATTCCAAATCAAGTGTATTATTCAAATACATGTTTGATTTTACACTTTCATTTTCGATGTACTTGAAACTTTCCAGAAAACATCATTCGTACCTTGCGAAGTTAGCAAGAGTTCCATAAGCACCAACATGATTCACTGAGGAAATATCAATAAAACTGAATAACGAAGTATTGATTATATTAGTGAAATACTCCGCGAAAATTATGTAATCTCTGATGGTTTAGAGATTATTCATTTCTAATTCCAGCCAAAAATCAAAAAAGCTTAATATGATATTAACTCATTAAATCTGTATTACATCCGAAGAAAATATACATACATATATTTTCATAAAGACTGTAATGAAAATTCTTTTATACAAAATGTTACTTGTGAAACTTTTAACGGGTAGGTAATACCCGAGAGATATATAAAGTCACAATTAATATGTTCGATTTTGATTCAGCAAATTATCAACTATACTCACTACTTTCACAACGATATACATTCTTTCATAGAAATCAAAACAACCATTCTAACCCAAATTTGATTACATATTCGAATTTTGACAAATCAGAATCTAAGTTAAGATTTAACAGAACATATCACTCTTAGATTCTTACATCTTTCAAATGTCATACTTTGAATTCAAAACTGTACTAGAACATCATATGTATACATATAACATTCATCTCTTAGAATTATGAGCTTTCATTCTGAAAAGCAACCAGTCTACGAATCAATACTCTGAATGTTAAAAAAGCTGATGAAGCAGCAAAAACTGTAAACGACTTTAACTGTCAAAAGTTTGATGATAAAGAATAGTGTGTTGGCAAAGCTCAGAAAAGTTGGAACTGGAAAACGGATTGAGCAAACCATGAAGGAGGCTGTGGGGAAATCACAAAGACTAAACCTGCCTTCAAAGAATCCAAATGATTCAGTGTCTGCTGAAGTCATTAATGAATACCTTGCTCCTGACTCTAAACTTTTACGGACAAAATCTTCTTCATCATCTTTCGATATTAGAAATTCTAAGATATCATCATATCTTTCATTATAAATATCCTCGATATTTCTGAAGATATTTTCATAACTATTCTTATCTGAAATCATTTATCTCCTCGCGTTATCTGTATTACATCATAAAGGAAACTGTTTAGTTTCTATATTCTGTAACCTTCGAGTTTAAATTATGAATATTTTTGAAGCAGTGTTGGGAACTGAAGCATGAATTAGTATAATATAATGACACTTGATCAACGTGATTATATTACAGTAAGTCATGCTGAGTTTCTAATGGAACGTGATGATTCACAGATTATAACGTCATCATGTGCCATGTTACACGACTCTTACATTCTATCTAATATATAAGCATATCAAGAACATAATTTCTTGATAGTGCTATCTTTTCCCTTAAATTATGGTAATTTGACAAGTCAAATTGTGCTATTACCGTTTCTTTCTTAGAACATTAATTATGTTCATTCCGAAATTCATACCTACGAATTCTGGACCATTATTCGCTTGATTTAAAGTCGGGAAGATAAAACAAAAGCATGAAGCTTCAAAATATCAATGGGAGTATAAATCACAGTAAATTGGAGAGAGTATTAACTGTGGATGTCAATGATTATGGAAAGACAGAAGCAGAGACATCGAAATATAAGGGAAGATATAAAATCCAACAACCACCCAGAAATTATAAACCGTATATATCGATGAATATAGCAATATAAAGATAAGGGAGGACTAAAAACACTATAAAACCAATAGTATAGTAGAAGTGAATAGATTCTTCTGGCGGCAGATGGAAAAGAAGAATGACGGATATGAAAGTTAGGAGTATATCAAGAATCAGAACGGGATGGAGCATATTGACGAATGCTTTAAAATATGAATTGAGGGAGAAAGAATAAAGGTATGAGCTATGGAAAATAAGGAAACGAAGGGGGTAGATTTATAGTATAAAATCAGACAGGAAAATCAAGACAGATCATCGCATTAAATCAAAGAGGATCATAATTTCCTTAATTACCGAAGAATCAAATCTTATTACGAAGATTTTCTCCAAATCCCCTGAATTCCGAAAATCAACTGTGACTACGTCACCGGTTAAGACAAACCTTCATTTACTCATTTCACTCTTTTGTGATAGCTTCACTCGTACTCTTCACAAAATCAAATTGTTTCATCTATATTACTTAATGATGAGAAAACTTTAATTTTCAACTCGTATAAGTCATGAAAACATACTTATTGTCATCCATGACCATCCCAACCAAATTTCGGGACGAAATTTCTTTAACGGGTAGGTACTGTGACAACCCGGAAATTTCTGACCAAATTTAAACTTTATCTTTAAATGATTTAATGTTTCCGACACGATAAGCAAAGTCTGTAATATTGATTCTCAAAATTTTTGAACTAATGTTATATATTCAGTTAACCTTTGACTATTAACCAACGATTCACGAACATCTACACTGAGTTTGAACCGAAAATCTCTTAGCTTTGGTAACTAGTAACTGCCAGTTATAAGAACTGGTGGGCGCGAGTAGTAGTATATGGATCCATAGGGCTTGATATCCCCGTCCGAGCTAGAGCACTAGCCTTTTAACGGACGTATGCTATTTGAGAAGCGTACACATTGGTTTGCGTGTATTATTAAGATGATTATACAAAGGGTATAAATTATATATACGTTAAGTTTAGTTACCAGGGTGCTCAATTTCGTAGAATATTTTGATAAACGTTTCTGGATGAAACAACTGAAAACTTGTGATTCACCTTTATATACAGATTATGCGCAACATTAAAACTATGAACTCACCAACCTTTGTGTTGACACTTTTAAGCATGTTTATTCTCAGGTTCCTAGAAGTCTTCCGTTGTTTGCTTATACGTTATACAAGATATGTGCATGGAGTCATACATGCTTTATTCGAGAAAACTTTGCATTCACAAAATCATCACCGTGTATCTTATTTGACTGTATTGTCAACGGATGTATTGGTAAAAACTATTATATACGGTGATTGTCTATACGTAGAAATCATCAGATGTCGAAAACCTTGAATTTATATATTCATTTATGGTGTGCCTTTTCAAAAGAATGCAATGTTTACAAAACGTATCATATAGAGGTCAAAACCTCACTATGAAATCAATGAATGATGTATTCGTCCAGATGGATTTGGACGGGTCATCACAAACATCCATTGAAACAGTTAAACGAGCCATGAGTTTGATGTTGAAATTTGAAAGAAAATTGATATGGTCGAATGTGATGAAGTGGTGAATGTTTGAATGTTATTGATATCAGTATATGATATATATATATATATATATATATATATATATATATATATATATATATATATATATATATATATATATATATATATATATATATATATATATATATATATATATATATGGGCATGATCAATGGGGAAGTAACCAATCGGGGGGAAGCAAATTTTTTTTTTTCGTTTTTTTTGGAATTTTTTTTTCCCGGCATCAAGATCACACGAAAATATGAACATTTAGAAGAGACACTTCGTGATGAATGTTATTATTTAGGCGGGAAAACGATCGACAAAAATAACATTCAAGATAATATTGTTTGTGAAGAATATGAACGTTTTTTTTTCTTCATGTTTTGTGAAGTAAAATTTAGCCCGATTTAGGGTTTAGGGTTTAGGGTTTAGGGTTTAGGGTTTAGAGTTTGGTGTTTTGGGTTTATTCCATAAACCCAAAACACCAAACCCTAAACCCTAAACCATAAACTCTAAACCGTTCGTGTTAAAAACTCAATCTAAATCCTAAATCTAAACCCTAAATCTAAACCCTAAACCCTAAATTTCTAAACCCTAATATCTAAACCCTATAAACCCTAATATCTAAACCCCAATAGCTAAAACCTCAACATACGCTCGAAAAACACGATAATTGTTATATATTACTTCTTTGAGCGTTTTCCCGTCAAAATAAAAACATTTATACAAAGTGTCTCTACTAAATGTTCATATTTTCATCCCATCTATAATGTTCGTGAACAAAGTTTTTTCAAAAAACAAAAAAAAAAAAATTTCTTCACCCGCTTCCCCCCGATTGGTTACTTCCCTCTTGATCCTACCACTATATATATATATATATATATATATATATATATATATATATATATATATATATATATATATATATATATATATATATATATATATATATATATATATATGGTTTGAATTTTATACCGTTGCAAACTTGCAACGTTCACATAGAGTAAAGTTGATCAATTTGTCCGTGATCGAATTTGCCACACAACGATAATATCGAGTACGAGATCAAAAGGCGGAACTAAAGACTAACCACTAATATCGGCGCCGTTGATTCACGCCTTCAACGGCGACCTCAACGAAATAACCAATATTAGCATAGTCTAAGTAACTAATATGTCTAAACACGTCAAACAAATGACCACCTAAGAATCGAATGTAATAAAAATGTTAATGCTTTAGAAAATTTCAAACTCACACTAACAAAACCATCTAATTAAATTGTTATTGTGAGATTATTCTATTATTCTATTATATCTTTAAAAGACATTAGAGATAAAGATACTGTAATGGAGATAGATAAATAATACACATATGTTTTAAATAAATAAGAATTAGAATGTGAATAGTAATTCTTTTTAAACAACAAAATGACCACATAAGAAAAATACCTATGTGTCATATATAGAAGCTTACCACATATATATGATAATTTATTAATCTACTTATATGGAGTAAATATAGTTTTAAAGTGACAGTCACTAACTCGTACAAGTCATTAACTCGTACACGTGTTTTATCCATCTCATCGATATCTATAAAATTTGATGTTAGAAAATCTAATATAATACAGTAGGAACTAATGATACCGCAACCCGCAGGCTCACCGCGAATGTATGCGGACAATTACTATTGTGCGTATGCGTGTTCTTGTGTGCGGTATGCGGCGTGCGAATGCCTTTGTTCCCGGTACGGCGGTTGCTTAGCTGTCAAGTAAATGTCTTTTCCATAATTATATCCGTGATTCGGGGGAGTCAGTTATGGATGAGATTATGATGATCTGGGACGATTCAAGAATTAGGGTTTGCCTATAAATACAAACCCCGATCATCGTTTACCGGACACAGCACATTACGTAACCATCGCATACGATACACATTACGTAAAACAACATCATTCAGCATCTTTTCAAGGTTAACAGGTTAGTCTTTTGTAAGCTAGTACCTACGACCTTATTTGGGGCCTTCCGATCAGCGACCGCTATCGAAGGTGGACTTAATCACTTGGCCACCCCGCCGACATCATCATGTCGGCCAGGGTTATTCACGGTAGCCGGACCGGAGAGCCACGTTCTAAGATCCTTAAACCCCTCTTTACGTATTGAGCAGGCATATTAAACCCCTCGGTTAAAATATGCATGATCAAGTGGTGCTTTCATTGAGAGTCGAATTAATTCAAGACTGTTTAATTGCTTTTTCTTTTAAGGTTTTGAATTATATGACTCGTTATTTATAAAATTTTTGAATTTTTTCTTTAACAGTATCATGACTTCCGAGGAATCATCGGAACATACCCAAACAGATGTTCAGAACGCACCGTCTGGTAGTCAACATACACCGGTTATGACTACGGAGGCCGCTACTCAGGCGGGATACACGATATACCCTCCACCTATATCCGGCGAACCCTTTCAGAGGTACAAGCCGATATATTCAGACGGGGTCACACCGCCAAGAGCAAACTCACCAGTCACAACCACGCGGCTGGACTTTTCGTCAGTGGATCCAAGGGTCATCTTTGCAGGCGTTGGCGGTGGAACAACGGGGCCGCATGTGGTTTGCTGCGGCCAGGTACCTATTTACAGTACCACTGTTTCAATACCTCTGCATACGCAGAGCATTCAGCAGAATTCGTCATTTACACCGTTGCAACCTTGGGAACCACCGCGCCCAGTTTCACAATTTTTAACTCCTGCGGATGCGCAGGCGTTACTTAATAGTTGGGGATTTGGGGTCATCCCAGATGCGAACTCTCATTGGGCGCCGATAACAGCGCAGCAGCAAAGCACAGCGCATACAGTTGGGCTTTTAAGTGTGTATCCTCAAGTTTCGCAGATATCTGCGCCACAGGTTTCGCTTCCTTTACAGCCACCTGTGTACTCTGCGTCTTCAGGTTATCCCTCTTTTCCAACGCAGCAGCCTTGGTCATATCCGCGGACGCAGGGTCAACCTTGGCAAAATGTTCAAGGGCAGGCAAATCTTGCAAGTCAATTCATGCAGGCCGCACCTCCCGATATGGTTCACTTATTTTCACAACCTGACTTTGTTCAGGACATGATGAAGCGTTTCTTTGCAAATTTGAAAGGGGATCCTGTTAAACCACCCTTCGAGCTACCGACTACCTTTGACAAGTTTCCTCCGCATATATCCGCGTACCCGTTTCCATCAGCACCAAAGATACCTAGCACGTTGGGTACTTACAATGGCCTGACCGATCCAGATGATTTTTTACAGCGCTTCGAAGGCGCAATGTGCACTCAAGGCTGGGTGGATCCGGTTGCGTGTCAGATATTTCCTATGACACTACAGGGTATTGCTCGTGAGTGGTTTAATAAGTTGCCGGCGGGTAGTATTGCCGGGTTTATGGATCTGCGGACGAAGTTTTTACTGCAATATCAGAATCAGAGACCACGCAAGCGCACTCACATTGAATGCCATGACATCGTGCAGAAGCCCAAGGAATCTTTGGGCGAATTTCTCACAAGGTATACTAATGAGTGCCTGCGTATACCAGATCTCAAACCAGAGCAACAGATTTCCGGACTCATACATGGTATAAACTCAGAACGTCATCCAACACTGGTAAGGCGTCTGCGCCATACAGTCCCAACAACTTATGCCGAGGCGCTTAATGAATGCCACGACTATATGCGGAGTGGCGAAGATAATGACATTCCAACAGCTAGCTCACGCAACGAGAGAAAGGACGATGATGATCGTTCGCGCGATCAAGGTCGCGGTAACAACTCTCGTGGAAGGTATCCTAGCAGTGGTCCAATCAGGAATGATAAAGGGAAATCAAGTGGCAATTATCGAAACAATAATCAGCGCGGCATCAATAATCAGAACTATGCGCTACTAAAAAGTTTGTCCAAAACGCCCAAGGAAATTTTGGCAACGGAGTCAGTATGCGCGACCTTCGCGGTTCCAACTCCGCTTACAGAATTTGGCAAGCGGGACAAAACAAAGTATTATGAATTTCATGACGATTATGGTCATGACACCAATCGATGTAAAAATTTGATGGAACGGGTTCTGGAAGCGCTTCGTGCAGGCAAGTTGGATCATCTAAAACCACCTAAAAAGGACAAGGGAAAGGCCGCAGAAGAGGCTCCGAAGTCTAAGACTTTCGCGTGGCAGAAAGTTGACAAAGCGAAAAATGCCGACTTAACCATTAACATGGTTGACGCAGAGAAAATCAGCCAGCGGAGAAAGTACAACGATCATCAGGATTGGGAGCTTCTCCCGATCACTTTCCCTCCTGTAATGTCAATTGATTCTATTAATGAGCCCATTATCATCAAGTGTCGCATCCCCGATTGCGGAATCCAGGTTAAGCGCATGCATGTTGACACTGGCAGCGGTGTCGATATTATGTATGAGCATTGTTATCGTTTCCTTCCGGCAGAAGTCAAAGCGCAGTTACGTCAGCCTGATATTACGCTATCAGGGTTCTCTGGAGAAAACTCGTGGCCGCTAGGCCGAATAGAATTAATGATAGAGCTTGCGGATGACAGGAACCCGCAGATGATCAGGCATGAATTGGTCGATTTTTATGTGGTTCGTTCAACTTCACGATATAATGCACTGCTAGGGAGAAACTTTATACGGCGTTTTAACATTATCCCATCGGTAGTGCATGGTTTGATTAAGTTTCCCACAGTAGGAGGCGTTGCCACAGTTGCGTCACATCAAGCAACCGAGCTGTGTGGCTCTGTCGCGTCTGTAAGCGCTCCTAGCGTAGGAGAGCAACTTGCAAACTGTGCAGTAATAGCAAATCGCTTGCATCCGGATAAGCGAATTAAAATCGGCGCAGGCTTGTTAGCCGAAACGAAGGGCAAGTTGCATGGAATACTGTCAGCTAATGCAGATATTTTCGCATGGCGCGAGTCAGACATGACAGGGGTTCCGCGGGATATTGCGGAGCATAAGTTAAACGTTAATCCATCATTGACACCCGTTAGGCAAAAGAAGCGGCATATGGCCCTAGACCGCAGTGATTGGTTGTGCGCAGAGGTGGACAACCTTGTCAAAGCAGGCATTCTGCGGGAAGTGCGTTATCAGACATGGGTTGCAAATCCTGTGTTGGTAAAAAAGGCTGATGGTAACTGGAGGATGTGCGTTGATTTCAAAGATATCAATAAGGAATGTCCCAAGGACAATTACCCTCTCCCGGAGATAGACTGGAAGGTAGAATCACTATCGGGATTTAGGTACAAGTGTTTTCTGGACGCGTACAAGGGTTATCACCAAATCTTAATGGCTGCGGAGGATGAGGACAAGACTGCTTTTCATACGCCGCAGGGTATTTATTGTTACACGAAGATGCCTTTCGGTTTAAAGAATGCTGGCGCGACCTATCAGCGTGTAATTGACGCAGCATTCAAGCACCAAATCGGTAGAAATCTTGAAGCGTACGTCGACGACTTGGTAATTAAAAGTAACACCGAAGAAGACATGCTCGCAGACATCCTGGAAACGTTTGCATCTCTGCGCAGGATCAACATGAAGCTTAACCCGCTAAAATGTAGTTTTGGGGAAGAGGAAGGCAAGTTTTTAGGTCATGTGGTGACAGCGCGGGGTATCAAGGCCAATCCCAAAAAGATTGAAGCCATTGATAATTTGCCATCTCCGAAGACAAAGAAAGATGTGCAGAGTCTAACGGGGAAGCTTGCGGCTATCACACGGTTTCTGTAGAAAGCCGCAGAACGACAGTTGCCATTCTTCAATACTTTGAAAAATTGTTTGAAAAAAAAAAGACTTCGTATGGACTCAGGAAGCGGAATCAGCCTTTCAGGAGATGAAAAAGGTGCTTGCAGAATTACCAACACTTACTGTGCCAGTATCAGGAGAAACGCTAACGCTGTACCTCGCGGCATCGAAGGAAGCTATCAGCTCAGTCCTCATCGCGGATCGCGGAAAGACGCAAATGTCGGTCTACTTCGTAAGCAAGACGCTGACATCAAGCGAAGTAAACTACTCACCAATAGAAAAGCTTGTATATGCGCTGGTCCATACGGCGCGGCGTTTGCGCCGATATTTTCAAGCACATCCAATCGTGGTTCTAACTGATCAACCAATCAAACAGGTTGGTAAACGCCTACTTTGCGGCAATGACCGGGGTTACCGCATTGACTAACGCAATCATTTTTCTTTCAGGTGTTGTACAAGCCTGAGATTTCTGGCCGAATGGCTAAGTGGGCAGTTGAATTAGGTGAACATGAAATAAATTTTTCTTCGCGCAGTGCGGTTAAGGGTCAAATACTTGCTGATTACCTAGCAGAATTACCTGCGGAGGTCGAGGCATCAGCAGAACATCAGGATCCACCTGCACCAACTTTGTCACCATGGGAATTGTACACCGATGGTGCATGCAGCGCATCTGGTGCAGGTGCCGGTGTAATTTTAACAAGCCCGGATGGCGAAGAGCATACATACGCACTGCGGTTTAATTTTGCTGTTACAAACAACGAAGCAGAGTATGAGGCTCTGTTAGCAGGTATGCGCATTGCGCATAGGTTAAATGTTAAAATTTTGCACGCTTATGTGGATTCAAAGCTAGTATGCAGTCAAGTCAGCGGAGATTTCGAAGCGCATGACATAGCCATGCAGCAATATCTATCGCTTGTTCACAACCTCGCTGACCAGTTTGAAGCTTTTCAAATCTCCCACGTAATGCGGGGGCAAAATAAGAAAGCGGATGCGCTAAGCAAACTGGCTGCCTTGGCTTTTGATCATATGGGGAAGAAAGTTCTAATAGAAGAACTCAATGCGAAATCCATTGTTATGATGCCTTTAGTGGCACCAGTCGAGGAATCAAGCTCAACATGGATGACGCCCATCGTGGCTTTTCTGCGGGATGGCACTTCTCCTGCAGATTCCACTGATGCAAAGAAAGTCCGCGTTAAGGCACCGCTGTATGCCCTTGAGGGTAACGTCCTATATCGAAAGAATTATTTGGGACCGCACTTAAGGTGCATTGGCCCGAAAGAGGCGGAGGAAGTTGTACGCGAGGTGCATGAGGGTGCATGCGCACTCCATTCGGGGCACAGGTCCATTGTGTCAAAAATAATGCGGCTAGGATATTATTGGCCCACCATGTACGCGGATACTGCGCGCATAGTTAAGCAATGTGAATCATGCCAAATACATGCACCTATTAGCAGAGCACCTGCGCATCCAATGATACCAGTCTCCTCACCGTGGCCATTCTGCAAATGGGCAATCGACATAGTCGGACCATTCCCAAAAGGCAGAGGAAACATCAAATTCTTGATTGTTGCAATCGACTATTTCACAAAGTGGGTCGAAGCGAGACCGCTGGCAGCAATCTCAGGAAAAAGGGTTCGAAATTTTGTATGGGAAGACATCGTCTGTCGATTTGGTATACCAAACGAAATTGTTAGCGATAACGGTACGCAGTTCGCGGGTGACCCTTTCCGCAGCTGGTGCGCGGAGCTTAATATTAAGCAAACTTTTACATATGTCGCGCATCCGCAGGCGAATGGCCAGTGCGAAGTCACCAACCGGGATATAGTAGCTGGAATCAAAGCTAGGTTGGGTCATGGTCGCGTTGGTTGGGTGGATGAACTACCGAAGGTTTTATGGGCGCATAGAACAACACCCAAAGCAAGCACTGGTGAGACCCCGTTCAGTTTGGTCTATGGATCAGAAGCTGTTGTACCCGCAGAAATTGGGGTACCAACGTTCCGCATACAAAATTTTGATGAGCAAAATAACTCTGAAGCTTTGCGGGAAAATCTTAATTTACTGGAGGAGCGCAGACTCTCTGCGGCTGTCAACGAAGCAAATAACAAGCAAAAAATCGCAAAGTACTATAATCAGCGTGTGCGTTCGCGCTCTTACAAGTGCGGTGACTTGGTTTGGCGTCAAAACGACGCAAGTCATGCGGAGGATACTGGGAAGCTGGGCCCCCGTTGGGAAGGTCCATACAGGGTAGCGAAGGCAAACAATACCGGGGCGTACCATCTCGAGACACTAGATGGAAAACCTGTTAAACGCACTTGGCATGCGACGTTATTGAAAAAATGTTATATGTAGCTAGGTGGACCTGATCACTCCAGTTTATTGTAGCACATTATTTTTTCTATGTATTTTTCGTCCGTTTGGATGTGTCGCGGTTGTAATTGTGATTAATGCCAATTAAATATTTACTCGCGCATACTTTTGTTGTTTAAATCTTTTTTGTATGCGGTTCCTGCCTACTTAATGGGTGTCCTCTAGCCCCCGTGCGGCAGAAGCCTGTTTGGTTACAAGGCTAGACGTTAACGGCAGGCAAAGGGAATTGGTTTTCCCCTAGTCAAGCGCCACGCAGACTAGATGGCTGCAAAGTCGACTTAAAAAATTACAAGCATTGGTTTGCTTGTGCGTAATTACTCTCGCATTGGTTTGCGTGAGGAACTCAAAGCATAAAAACATTGGCTTGTTTTTAGTTGCGTTGCTTACCATACAGCTATAGTGCACCTCTAGTACATGACAAAGCGATAACGCAGTAGCTTTCGAGTCTAAATTATTAAAGGGTAATTGTTAAAGTATTGTTTTATTTTACGCAGTAATACCCGCATACGCATGAGTTTTGGTTAACTATGCGCATGGGCATGCGGTTCACATTTTGTTTTGATTCGCGATATATAAACAAATAAACACACTACGCATGCATATCAGGAATATATATACATCAAATTAAGTTGTTACATAAGAGGTAATTGTTTGTAACGCCTGCCCAACACGGGACTTAGAGCTGCAAAAATACAAATACCTGCCTAAGCATAGGACTTACGGCGCAATCCAACACTAATAATCCTCCTTTAAAAACCCATCGATGGACATGT
Organism: Rutidosis leptorrhynchoides; assembly: GCF_046630445.1. Lineage (NCBI taxonomy): Eukaryota > Viridiplantae > Streptophyta > Magnoliopsida > Asterales > Asteraceae > Rutidosis > Rutidosis leptorrhynchoides. The sequence continues at coordinate 311,412,243 of NC_092338.1, read as the reverse complement.
TCGGGTCCGCAGCGAATGCGTTGATTAGGGGGATAGGGATGGACTTGATGGCTTCTTCCGCCTCCATTAACGCTGCAGCCGTTCCCTCTTTTAGCTTCTTTTGAACGAAGTCGGGGAACGGCGGTGTTAGACCGCAAGCTTGGATTACCTCCTGCACAGCCTTGTTGATCTCATGGTCCCTGACCGCATCAACGTAGGCATTGAACTTGTCGGACACAGGCTCTGAGTCCATCACCTTTTGCGCAATGGTAGGGAGTGCGGTGCGCAGCTTCGCTAGATCCGCCTCTGCCAGCTCGCGGTTGGTAACCGCGTCATCCCTTTCCCTCGTAACTTTCTCAAGCTCCGAACGCAAACGTTCTGCATCCCCCTTCGCCTGCTCAACCGCACCAACCAGCTCACGGCTCTTTTTTCTTTCCTCAATCAGCGCGGCTTTGGTTTCATTCGCGGTCGACTCAACCGCCTTGCGCGCCTCCTCAGCAGCATCCCTATCCTTCTTGACCTGATCTACACCCGCCTGCAGAAGTCCCAGCTCTACCTCTTTGCGCAAAGCTAGCTGGTATATGCTGGAAGAGCGGCGGGCCTGATCCGCAAACATGCCGAAAAATACAAGGCCGTTTTGAATAAAGGCATTGTGTGCCTGGTTAAACGGTAGAGCGGCCAGTTGCTCGCGGAATTCGTCCGGAAAGATTTGCTGCAGGAACGCAGACTGCTCTGCGGCATTTTCTGCGAAAGACTGTGTGAGTTGGCTGAGGTTGGCAACGCGGAAGCTACCTTGCGGAGGAGTTGGTGTGGAATCGGAATCCACGTGTATTGTCTTATCCTTTGATGTGGCGGTAGCTTGGAGATCTGGGTTGACCCGCTGGGTGGACGGCTGCGTCTCCTCCACATGCTCTGCATATCAGTAAATAGTTATAACGTGAACTTTATTCTGCGGTGAAGACGCAAGAAATGGGCGCTTACCAGTGATGGGGGGAAGTAGTTCTGCGGAGCGTGGCTCGATTGGAACAAAGTTATCGTTCCGCATGTCCTCCCTTTGTTTGGGAGTCATCTTCTTCTTCTTCTGCTGAGCCGCAGAGGTCTCAGCTGCTTTGCGTTTGTTGCCGGATGCCGCCGGCGATTGCTCCACGTTTTCGCTAGTTTTCTCCTGCTCTAGCTGTACGTTCACATCTTGCTTGCGGAAGGAGATCCCCGCAATCTCTTCCGCAGTCAGCACCTTCTTCATCCTCATTTCTGCAAAGATACGCGCATGCGTTAGATAATATACATACAAAAACAGTTTAGTACGCGATTATACTATTCCTACCCTTTCCATCCGGTCCGACTATGGCTGGGCGCACATCCTCCCATGGCCAGTGTGCGGATATCTTCCCTAGCCGCAGCATTACGTTCCCATATGATCGATGCACTAGCTGTGCGTTTGCACACTCCGCTAATAGTTTCCTTTCATCCTCATCCAGGGCGGGGGTCTTGTTTACATCCTTCTCCACCTTCTCGAACCATATCAACGTTTGCGGGAAGTTTGCACTCACCACAGTTTGGTCGACGAAAAAGAATGTCTCTTTCCAATTCCCCGCATTCGATTTTGGGGTCTTGGTGAAGTTTTGACGAGCGAAGAAGGTGAACCACGATTTGTGGTGGTGAGCTAGTCGGTATAAATGGCAAAACACCTTCACCAGGGGCACTTTCTTGAGTGCAACGCACCACATCTCGAACAAGACTATTTTTCCTATAGCGTAAGGGTGTAACTGACCTAATCCGACCTTAAAATGATCTAGCACGCCCAGGAAGAAATCAGTGGGAGGAACCCTAAAGTTGCCATGCTTAAAAGCATGTTCGTAAATAGCCACCTTTTTCTCCGGTGGCTCGTGGGCTCGCTGATTAGACAAAGGGGGCACCGGATTGTACTTGGCTAAGGGAGGATACTGTTTCACTAAGTAATCTATGTGCTTCTGCTCTATAACAGACTCTACGCTATCTACATACGTCTCGTTAGCTTTAGTCATTTTCTAGGAGTAATCGGATGAATACTAACCTTTAAATGGTGGCCGGAATGTTCGATTTTTGATCGGAATTCAAATTGGCAGCGTAACGAGGAAGCTTGAAGCAGGGAAGTGGAAATGAGCTGCGAAATGGAGTATTTATAGGGCAGATTGGATGGAGTGGTGTGATCGTGGCTGTACACGTGTTATGCAATCGACGGCCAGCACTTTATTTGTGCGCGTGGATGCCAGTTGGGTATGATTACATGTGCGCGCGTGGTTGGCACGCGCCTGACACACTGCCACTTTATGTCATGTCCGCCGAATGGGCTTCTGCGATTGTGACAGGCATTTAATGGCATCGAGGCGCACGCGGAATATTAAATGCTAGCCGTTTTCTTGTTTTTTCTTTCGCTTAATAGTTTGATATCATACGCCTCGCGTCATATAACATCAAACTGGGGGGACATAATGATACCGCAACCCGCAGGCTCACCGCGAATGTATGCGGACAATCACTATTGTGCGTATGCGTGTTCTTGTGTGCGGTATGCGGCGTGCGAATGCCTTTGTTCCCGGTACGGCGGTTGCTTAGCTGTCAAGTAAATATCTTTTCCATAATTATATCCGTGATTCGGGGGAGTCAGTTATGGATGAGATTATGATGATCTGGGACGATTCAAGAATTAGGGTTTGCCTATAAATACAAACCCCGATCATCGTTTACCGGACACAGCACATTACGTAACCATCGCATACGATACACATTACGTAAAACAGCATCATTCAGCATCTTTTCAAGGTTAACAGGTTAGTCTTTTGTAAGCTAGTACCTACGACCTTATTTGGGGCCTTCCGATCAGCGACCGCTATCGAAGGTGGACTTAATCACTTGGCCACCCCGCCGACATCATCATGTCGGCCAGGGTTATTCACGGTAGCCGGACCGGAGAGCCACGTTCTAAGATCCTTAAACCCCTCTTTACGTATTGAGCAGGCATATTAAACCCCTCGGTTAAAATATGCATGATCAGGAACATATTTATTGGCGAATATGTTAATCATCAAAAGTATTTAAAGAGAAGTAATGATTATATCGTAAATCATTCTTGAGTGTTCTAGTGGTTGACAAATGAGATTTCAATGTTTTGAAAAGATATCTTAAAGTAAACATTCAATCTTTACTTGTATTAGATTTTGAGGTGGTATGTAAACATTCAATCATTACTTGTACGGAGTATTAGATTTTGAGGTGGTATGTAAAACAGATACAGTTTAGTCGCGTACAACTAAATAAAGTATTCGTTGTCTCAAATAATAATATAACTAGTTTTAAGATTCGCTAATTTGCGAATTTTTAAAAAAAGATATATAATGGAGTTATAAAGCCGTAAAATTATATGTATCTTTAATCTTTAATGTAATTATATGATACATAATATACTTTACATTTATGGGATTCATGGGAAGAGAATCACAAATGGATATTATACAAAATTAAGAATCTATAACGCAATAATAAATTTAGCTATTAGGTTAGTTAAAAGATACTCCATCCGTCCCAAATCTATTGTACACTATTTCATTTTGAGATGTCTCAAATTAATTGTCTAGATTCTTTTTCAACCAATCAAAAGAGGTTATTCTGGAGAGAGAAGATATATTATTGGTGGAGAAAGAAGTTAGTGAAATTTTCTAAAACTGCGTGTTTTTTGACTAGGGACAATAAATTTGGGCCGGAGGGAGTACTCGGTATATAAAAGTTTAAGAAAAAAAAATGACAAAATTTCATTCCTCGTCCCTGAACTTTACATCAATTTTGACTCCCTGTCCTTTTTTTTTTGTGTGCATTCCTCGTCCGTAAACTATGAAAAGAGTACATCCCTCGTCCTCCCGTCTAATTTCTGTCAAAACCTGCCGTTACCCCTTATCACGTGCATGTCATGTGATGGTATTTTTGCCATTGTCTTTTCTTCTTCTATCATAAAAACCCACAATTCTTTCGCATCCAAAAACACATATTCATATATCTTCATCATCAATCATCATCGATCCTTCAGCTTCAACAAAAACTTCTTCATATCATCATCTATTTCGATCTTCATCATCATCAATCTAACAACATTAACAATTCAGATTCATAAAGAAGCTGCTACGATACTCGTGTTCATCATTAATCGATTTGGTCTCCGGAACAATTTAGCTAATCTCACATCGAATTGAAGAAAGATTCTGATTCCTAATCACTTCTTGAAGCTACGAAATACTTCGAATCAGATTGTGATTCAACGAATTTGTCCAGATCTCAAAGTCAAAGATGAGTTCATCTCGGTCAAACTTCCAATTCGAATGAATCATTGAGTTTCAGATCATTCTGTTAACTTTTGAGGATTCAAAGGAAGATTCTAAACGTTTTTCATGTAGTAATCGAGGTCTAAGAACAACTAGATAACGAAATTTGATTTTGTGTTCATATGTTGAGACACGCCACTGTTCATCAGTGATTTTGTGTTCCAGATCTGTTCTTCATCTGAATCTTCACACCGCGATTCTGCTCGTAGCCATCTATTTGATTCCACCACCCTTAGGTTATCATCCGTTTTTAAATCTGGGGTTTTTTTTTTTTAATAGAAGTGGGTTTTTTAGATCTGTGTGTTTTTCCTGATAAAAGTTGATCCGAGTGTTCTAATGGATTTGTGAGTGTTCTTCTATTATGGTATATTCTAACGGTATTTGAGTGTTCCTTTTAGTTTTATTCTCATTTACAGCTTTGTTCATTCATCGACTCATATAGGAAGTGAAAGTTTGTTCAAGAAGAAATAGTGAGATGAAATTGACTGAAGCTAAACAAATTATTTACTGCATGTTTTAATTTCATAGTCATTTAAATTAGATATGAAAATATGGGTTTTTTTTAGTTTAGAACTGAAAAAATAAAGATAATGAAGATGATGAAGATGGGGTTTTTATGATAGAAGAAGAAAAAACAATGACAAAAATACCCGCACATGACATGCACGTGATAAGGGAGTAACGGCAGGTTTTGACAGAAATTAGACGGGGGACGAGGGATGTACTCTTTTCATAGTTTAGGGACGAGAAATGCACAAAAAAAAATAAAAAGGACAGGGAGTCAAAATCGATGTAAAGTTCAGGGACGAGGAGTGAAATTTTGTCAAAAAAAATACAATACACAGTACACTTATTGTTGATAATGTAAATATCAGACAGATCTGAAACATGTCCTCATTATAAACCTCCAGCCTTAAAAATTGATACATATAAGTTAAGTCCATTCCTTATTTACTCAGAAAGATACACACAAAAGATCGGAAATTTCCACTACTAGAAAAATAATTTTTCCGAACAACACTTTTCCGGACGACAAAAGTCGTCCGAGAAAAGCCACTACTCGACAGAAATATCTCCTTTTTCTGTTATCATTAAATAATTATTAATAAAAATATAATATTATTTTAATATCAAACCTTTAGGGACGACTTGTTGTCTCCATATGTCGTCCGGAAATATCGTTCACAAAGGCAAGCGTTGAAAGTCAATGTGGGCCCCATCTTCCGTCCGGGAAAAAACACGTCGTCCGGAAAAACCTTCTGGGACGAACTTTCCTGGACGACTGATCAGGGACGATGTGTCGTCCGGGAAGACATTCTGGGACGATTTACCAATTACATCAACAATTCTTACGTTTTAAAAAGCTCTTATCATTGCACCAATTGTTGCCTTTCGAACCAAAAAGAGAACACTTGAAAACACTTAACAATCCATATAACAAATAATGATAAGAAAGGCAAACATAATATACAACACTATCATCAATAAAAAAAAAAATCGACCAACTTGGACAACTGATAAACTTAAACCATCCTCACATGTTGCAAATTGCCGATTGAGTAGTGTAGTATATTCCACCTACAATACAATTTCATAATAGATAATATGATGATGTCTTAAAAGGATAATTTAGGTGAACAAAAACCGAAAACCGAATAACAAAAAAAGTTTAAGATACTATTAAAAATACCTCTCTATCAAGCTATTAGGTCAGTAGATGCATTATCTTTTTTCGCCAATAGTATCAATCTCATAAACACCCAAAATAGTCTAACCTATGCAATAAACATAAATCGGACATTGAAGGAGCGTCAGAAATCATGATTACTAAAAAAGAAACTATGAGTAAGAGCTAAGAGATGTATCACTCACAGTGTCTCGGTATTCATCCTCTCTTACATTGTAAAGGAAATGTTGCTGATGAAGTGGCACTTGAGACAAATTATTTGAGAAAACTTCACATATTTGTAGCAATCACATTTATTATAATGTAAACATTAGGTATTTAACCACAAACTACGTGTTTGATGGTATTTACTTGACATTGGGCATTGAACACCCATGATTTTTGTAGAAAAAATTATATACGAAACTGAAAATAATATAAATATATCACAACTTATACATAATAATCGGATTATAGTAGTAAAACAAAATAAATAAGCAGATTAAGAACAGAAAGTTATAACGATCTAACCAAATTGATGGTTGAACCAGGCTTGTGTTTTACACAATTCCCTTAAACGGATTCTCCGTCTGTTCCCAGGGTACACCGATCCAAAGCAGCGTACTCCCGAACTTGAACACTTACCTGAAAGGTAACCGAAACGAGGAGAACTTATTGCGGTTGAGAGGAAAACTCGGAATGTATAAGAATGCTTATACGATTATAGGTGTGTTTTTGAAAATTCTAAAGGCTCCTATTTATAGCATAAACTATAACATTAGGTTTACTCCCACACCGATGTGGGACAAATTATAAACCATTTTAGTTTTGCACCGAACAAGCAACTTTGAGATTCGATATCTCATTCACCTTTAATTTGTTTTGGACACACTTTAGCTCTTTGTAAAACCCACTAACTAGTTGTCAATATATGTCACTCGACCATATAATTATTTGTGTCCAAATCTAGTGAAAACACACATTTTCCATCAATGTTTCCGACAATCCCCCACATGAATGGAGATCGATCTCAGAAACAACAATATTCCGTTTAAGTTTCAGTGGTTAAATCTTGCATACGATAAGTAGGTGATACCCTTTGAACTTTCACTTATGAAAACGCACTTAGTCTACTTGCTCTGAGTAGACAACGATGTCTTTGAACTCGGCTGCTGTTTGTGTAGGCGACAATACACTTCACACAAGACTCTCCCTGACAATGTCAAGTCCTCATTGTTATGTTCGTTATGGTCATGAACATTTGCCTGGTTCTGCGAGAGCTTATCAAGTATTGTGTCCCAATAATAACCTTCGAAGCGACCCCACTTCTCTCTCACATAGGTGATTCACCACCGATGGCTACTGATTGACCACACATGGTTATTTCAGTTGAATCATTAAAAGCCATGAGCTTATTCTCTTACATGTCACTTTAACAATGGACTAGGAAGTCTACTCTTAATTAGTAAACTCCCTTTAATAGGTGTAGGGGTGGGTAGTTTAGTAATTAACTCCCCACAGTGACTTCACAAGTTCATACAAGTAGGTTGTCCTATTAAACTCAGATATTGGGATCTCCAGTTAACTTAGGTTTAACTTCATATAAACTTAGCCTTTCAGGGGCTTCAGTCCAATTCTCATGCACGAATGATATAGTAACTCTCTGCTTAAGCCTTTCGTCAGCGGATGCGCAACATTATTTTATGACATCACATAGTCAATAGTGATAATTTCTATAGAGATTAGTTGTCGTATTTTATTATGTCTACGTCTCATATGTTTATTCTTACCATTACACATTGTAATATGAGCTCTACCAATCACCGATTAGCTATTACAATGTATACATATGGCCAACACTGGCTTAGGCCATCTTGGTATATTTTTCAATGAATTGACGTAGCCATTCTGCCTCTTCACCAGCTTTATCTAAATCGATGAATTCTGATTCCATCGTGGATCTAGCAATAACCGTTTGGATTACTATTGTATCTACTTAGCTTACTTACGGCATATGGTAAGTCGGATTTAGTACAACTCATTAGATACATTAGAACATGTTATCATGTATCATGTTGTTGATATCAAAATACAAGACATCCCCACATTTTCAAGCTATTGTGTTCATTTTACACAACTAATAATGGTTACTGCTTATCCTTTCAAAAATTCCCCCAATTGTCTTGCAACTTGATATCATAATCATATTATCTAATATGATTCTAACCAATGAAGCGTTCAAATGCTCACACATAAGATTTACATCTTTTGTGATCCATATTTTAGCACATTTGAGCAATTCTTAGTCATATTCTAGGTTTAACCTAGAGACGTCGAATTTAGAAAACTTAACAAAGTTCTCGCACTCAAATTATATTTTCTGATTAGGTAATTCAAATCTCAAGATGATAATATAATAAAGATTGACATCTTTATATTTATAATTATCATCAATATCATAATCCCACATAAAATGGAATAATTCACATCATCAATGATTTTTACATTTCTGATTTCACAATATATCAAATGCTTCTATTACTGAATGAAAACGATTTTGTCTTTAAATAAATTCAACACATGTGAAATATTAGTTGTTAATTGATCGTTACAATCGAATGATTTTAAAAGTCCGGAAACCTATTCAGTCTCGAACAAACTAATCAGTCCGAATATTAAGAGTGCACTCCTTTTATGATCTATACAATTGAACGGATTTTAAATGACCACTTTTATCAATATAATAATCACAGCGGACAACGATTCGGTTCGCATTTTCGGCTAACGACACTTAATGGGTACACTTAGGAAACTTGACTAGAAACATTTGAGAGCCCAAGGACCCTTTTTCCAGACCTAGGTCGAAATTTACAAGGGGGAGGGCCTTCTTTGATTTATTTTGGGCTAGTTGTTATTTGAGTCCATGTAAAATTATGCCCTAACTTATCCCTAAACCTAATTTAATCAAACAAAATGCTGCTATTCTTTCCCTACATCATAACCATGACCAAGAACATCCCCCAATACCCTCTAAATGTCAACGCCTTCATCATCCTCAATCACCATCAATTTTTGCTTGTTTGCTCTTGCACTCTACACGAACGTTGTTGCTTTTATCGTTCTCTACGCGTTGATATAAATTAATGGATTAATAGAGGTATAAATCACTAACCCTAATTTTATAAATCTGAAATTTATAAAGATTACATAGTAATTAATTACATAGTAATTAATGTTCTATTGCTCAATCCATTGCGTGTATACATGTTACTAGTCGTTATTTTGCTCGGTTTGTATGTTTAAGTTAAATCAAGAATTTAAAAGGCATGCTACTGATATTGTAATCATGTTTTATGTAAATGAAAAGTATCTAGATGAAAATCTATCAAAAAATTAATAACTTTGCTTGCAAGAATCGCTTGATTTTGTTATGTTATGCTCTAGATATGCTTATTTGAATTTTAGACATGTTTATGTGCTTTAATCAGAAAACTGCGATTTGTGTATTATGAATTGGTGCACAAACTGATTACCATTGGACGAACAATTGAAAAACACTCAATTTGGACTACGATATCATGTTGTTTGGATTTGTAAAACTTATTTAATGCTTACTTAACCGTATACAATAAAAGTTGCAAATCAACACTTTTAATTTGAGATAAACGACCACTTAACATAATTTCTGGAAAATATGTTTTTGTATTTTGAAAATTTCATGATGAGTACTTAATCTTTCATGTACACTTTGTGTGCTACTTGTCTTTAAATGTCCGGATAATCGCTCTCGAAAACGACTACCTGAATGGATTCCAAACTGTTTCACATGCATAGATAATAGCCTAACATGAATTAGAATTTTTTTTGGAACTTGAGCATCCGATATGTTGTTATTTGGATGTTAAGTAGCATATCTCATTTACATGTTAAACTCTGAAAACTCTATGTGCTATGTGCTTTATGCGTGCTAAAATAATATGTCTGAATTCTGTCTAAATCAGAAAGTCCGAATTGATTCGCAAAAATGTACAAATTGGCTACATGAAATGCTTAGATATTTTGAGAGATTAAACTTTGGGATGTTTTTGACATCCTCTCACTGGTCTAGTATGATTTACAGTTTTCTAGATTAAATGAGAATTTTAATAAAACTGATGCCCGAGCAGAAACTGAACTAGAAAGAATTGCATGCTACGTGAGTTCTAGGCATCGTATGATAGCGTGATTGGTCTTTTTAAAAAGCTAATGATATGTAATTATGATATGGAGTTTGCCATATTTTCATGATTTGTCATTTTTGTATAATGCTTGTTCGTTTATATGACTTTCGTGAATACTTACGGTAACCGAACTAGAAAACGTGAAATTGACGAACGAATGTTTGAAACTTATGAGTTGATCTTGGTTTGACTTTGTGAAATCATTGAAATGAAATACTGATTTAGTTGACTTAGGTTGACCAACTTGACCAAGTTTGACTTTTGTTTGAGTTGCATGAACTAGTTGACTTCGGGTTGACTTTTATTTTACAAGCGCGTCGGTCTGAGCAAATAGGACAACTGTACTGTGGATGAACTTCTATATCTAAATAGACTTATGTAACTATATATTGATATATCTAGATTACATTACTCAAACTTATTTAACCGGTAAGACGTTGCTTGTGCAAAACTTCAAGTGCACTCAAGGTGAGTCTACAGTCCCATACACTTTTCTTTTTGGGATGAGATAAGATGTTATTAAACTGCTTTACTAATTAGACATGAATACTAAAACGAATATACATATGATTTTGATCAAAAATCCCTTATCTTGAATATCTTAATTACATTTGTAAGCTCGAATGATAGGGACGGATCCGTTAGGTCTGACAGCCTCACCCAACGAACGGGTGCTTATTACTTCGTAATTTGTACACTTAATCAGTGTATACTATCATAGGGTAAAGGAAGTCGTGTAGCGGTTAGCTATTCGCAGTTTAAAGCTTTATATTTAAATGCTCACAACAGATGTATAATTTTTACTGTGCTTTGAACGAAATCTCGTGGTCTAACAACCGATAACTAATTTACTAAACTGTAGATTTACTCAACACTATTGTTGACCCGTTTTGCATGTTTAATCTCAGGTGTTTAATGCTTCCGCTGTTGAAATTTGTTGTTACATAGAAGTCAAGCCATGCACTCGGACCAGAGTTAACATCGCCGTTAATGGAGTTTGACGGGGTGTTAAAGTTGGTATCAGAGCTTTGGCTATAGGGAACTAGGATGCATTAGTGTGTCTAACCGTAAGGCGCACTAGTGGGTCTAGCCTATAGACGTATACTTGGAATGACTATTATACGCCATGCTTACACTGTTTGCTTTACTATGCTACATGTAGGACTACATAGTATATCGCATACATATATACTCCTATGCCCATATTGATGTGGACTTGGACTAAATATACTATATCACGAATCGTATACGTACACACGATGCGAGACTTAATTGAATTAAGTTGACCACGCTATCTTAAACTTATCGAGTAATGTCAAATGGAAATATGAGTTAGGGTAATGTAATGACCGGGATTACATTACGGTAACTCATATAGAAGTTCCGACATCGCAAAATAAGGAATTGGGAGCGAGTCAAGTAGTTTATTTGGATAAATACCACTTAGTACATAAACCTAATAATCTCAAACATGATTAGAAGTATGCACTGTAAGAAATAATTGTTATTAAAACCTATTGATGGCACGTAATCACGTCACAACTCGTCACTACTCGATACTGTCTGTCACCACCGATCACTACTTGGAACTACGAAGACACTGCTTGGACATACTCGTCATCTCATACCACTACTCCTTACTACTCATCATTGCTAACTACTGCTCAAAACCACCTCTCACTGCTGGTTACGACTGATCACTACTTCTCACTGCTTGTCATTTTCTAGATACTACTTAATGCTACCTATTACTACTTAACACTACTAAGGACTACTCATCACCAAATAGCACCTATACGATTTACTACTAGCTACTATGCATCAAAACTCGTTGTTGATATATCTTTAGAGGGTGAATTCCTTATAACAGCCCACGCAATCCGTAGTAGATATTGTCTGCTTGACTACCGACTTACCTATCATTTGTAGTGACCCGAACTTTTCCATGATTATATTAGATGAAAACTATATTTACATGATTAAATGTTTCCAACATGTTAAGCAATCAAACTTGTTAAGACTTGATTATTTGAAATAGGTTTCATGTAGACAATTGACCATCCAAGTTGACTGGCAATTCACGAACGTTAAAACTTGTAAAAACGACATGAGGATATATATATATATATATATATATATGTGTGTGTGTGTGTGTGTGTGTGTGTGTGTGTATGTGTGTGTGTGTGCGTGTTTAACATGATATTATTATAAGTAAATATCTCACAGTATATTAAAAAAAAGTTATATGCATAAAATGAGACTACTAAGTTAAGAAACTCGAAACGATATATATAACGATTATCGTTATAACAACGTCTTACTAAATACATATGTATCATATTAAGATATTGTTACACTATATTTAACATGATAAAATGATAATTATATATATCATTAAGTATGTTAACAATGAACTACATATGTAAAACAAGACTACTAACTTAAGAATTGCGAAACGAGACATATATGTAACGATTATCGTTGTAACGACATTTTAATGTATATATATCATATTAAGATATATTCATACATCATAATATTATGATAATGTAATAATTTAACATCTCATTAGGTGTAATAAACAATGGGTTAACAACATTAAATGAAATCGTTAACTTAAAGGTTTCAAAACAACACTTACATGTGACGACTAACGATGACTTAATGACTCAGTTAAAATGTATATAAATGTAGTATATTAAGATGTATTAGTACACTTTTGAAAGACTTCAAGACACATATCAAAGTACTTCTACTTAACAAAAATGCTTACAATTGCATTCTCATTCATTTTCATCAACAATTCTACTCGTATGCACTCATATTCGTACTCTTACAATACACAACTTATAAATGTATTTACTATTGGTATATATACTCCAATGATCTGCTCTTAGAAGCCCTTGTGAGTCACCAAGACATGTGGGAACCATCATTTGGCAACTAGCATGAAATATCTAACAAAAATACAAACTAATGGAGCCTATATCAAAGACCCATATTCACGTGAACTTGGCACACCACAAACACATTTTAATTTCAACTTTCATGCATCAAACAACTTTTTCTCAAGTGTTCTCTCAATGTTATAAGTGTTCTTCATCATCTTCAACAAAATCTAGCTCAATCTAGCTCATAAATCCTAACCTAGATTAACTTTCAAAACAACTACTCAAGAACACATCAAGAACACTTCCAAGTTTGCAAGTTTACTTCCAAGCTCTTTAATTCATTTCAAGCAATCATCTAAGATCAAGAAACCTTTGTTATTTATAGTAGGTTATCATTTTAATTCAAGGTAATACTCATATTCAAACTTTGATTCGATTTCTATAACTATAAACTATCTGAATTCGAGTGATAATCTTACTTGAACTTGTTTTCGTGTCATGATTCTACTTCAAGAACTTTCAAGCAATCCAAGATCCTTTGAAGCTAGATCATTTTTTTGTCACTTCCAGTAGGTTTACCTACTAAACTTGAGGTAGTAATGATGTTCATAACATCATTCGATTCATATATATATAACTATCTTATTCGAAGATTTAAACTCGTAATCACTAGAACATAGTTTAGTTAATTCTAAACTTGTTCGCAAACAAAGTTAATCCTTGTAACTTAATTTTTAAAATAAACTAAGCACATGTTCTATATCTATATGATATTCTAACTTAATGATTTAAAACCTGGAAACACGAAGAACACCGTAAAACCGGACATACGCCGTCGTAGTGAAACCGGGGGCTGTTTTGGGTTAGATAACTAAAAACTATGATAAACTTTGATTTAAAAGTTGTTCTTCTGGGAAAATGATTTTTCTTATGAACATGAAACTATATCCAAAAATCATGGTTAAACTCAAAGTGGAAGAATATTTTTCAAAATGGTCATCAAGACGTCATTCTTTCGACTGAAATGACTACCTCTTACAAAAACGACTTGTAACTTATATTTCCGACTATAAACTTATACTTTTTATGTTTAGTTTCATAAATTTCAGTTCAATATGAAACCAAAGCAATTTGATTCACTCAAAACGGATTTAAAACGAAGAAATGATGGGTAAAACAAAATTGGTTAAAAATGGTTAATTTGACTACGGGATGAATTTTCAAAAACCTATACTAACCATAACTTAACTAACTTATATTGTATTACATGTAGTCTAACATATATTATGTAACCTTGATAGACCATAGACACGTATACAATGTTTTGACATATCATATCGACGTCATCTATATATATTATTTGGAACAACCATAGACACTCTATATGCGGCAATGTTCGAGTTAGCTATACAGGGTTGAGGTTGATTCCAAAATAATATATATACTTTGAGTTGTGATCGAGTCTGAGACTTGTATACATTGGGTCGTGGATTGATTCGAGATAATATATATTGATTTATTTCTGTACTACTAACTGTGGACAACTAATTGTGGACTACTAACGTGGACTGTTAACTTAACAAACTTAAATCGTTAAAACATAATAAAATATGTTGTGAATATATTTCGATCATACTTTGATATATGTGTATATATTGTTATAGGTTTGTGAATCGACCCGTGGCCAAGTCTTATTTTCCGACGAAGTAATAATCTGTGAAAGTGAGTTATAGTCCCGCTTTTAAAATCTATTATTTTTGGGATGAGAATACATGCAGTTTTATAAATGTTTTACAAAATAGACACAAGTGATCGAAATTACATTCTATGTTGAATTTTTGAACCAAATATGCCCCTTTTTAGCTTGGTAGCCTAAGAATTGGTGTTTATTATAATTTCCACCAATTGACGCGAATCCTAAAGATAGATCTATTTAGCCCAACAAGCCTCATCCGAGTTACGGATGCTTTAGTACTTCGATTTATCATGTCCGATGAGAGTCCCGGAATGATGGGAATATTCTATATGCATCCTGTTAAGGTCAGTTACCAGGTGTTCATCATATGAATGATTTTTATGCAGATTGTATGTTATTGAAAAATGGAAATGGAAATCTTGTGGTCTATTATTACGATTTGATAAATATATAGGTTAAACCTGTAACTCACCAATAATTTTGTTGACGTTTTAAGCATGTTTATTCTCAGGTGATTATTAAGAGCTTCCGCTGTTGCATGATAATTTAAGGACAAGAATCGGAGTCAGCATGCTTGTAATATATTGTTTAAAAGCTGCATTCGGAGATTTAAATCAATGTGTAATATTATTGTAAACCAATATGTAATGTTCGTGTGTAAAACGTTATCTTTTAGATTATCATCACTTGATAATCTATGTTATGGTTTTTGAACCTTTATTGAAAAATCAAGGTTATGGTTTGTTTTAAAAACGAATGCAGTCTTTGAAAAACGTCTCATATAGAGGTCAAAACCTCGCAACGAAATCAATTAATATGAAACGTTTATAATCGATATGAACGGGACATTTCAGTTGGTATCCGAGCGTTGGTCTTAGAGAACCAGAAATTGCATTAGTGTGTCTTATCGAGTTTGCTAGGATGCATTAGTAAGTCTGGAATTCGATCGTATTTTGTTTAGAAACGATTGCTTAACATTTTTGTTGGAAACTACATATTGTTAACATGTAAATATTATGTGATATATTAACCTCTTAACGTGTTTGATATTGTGTGATAGATGTCTACCTCTAGTACAAATCCCATCGACTCACCTAATAATAATGAAGAGTCGAATATATATTGGGAAGATTCACAAATTCCCGAAGAGGAACCGGAAGAAGAGGAACCGGAAGAAGAAGAGGTTTCGGAGGAGGAAATATTAGGAACCACAGAAAATCAGATAAATAAAAGAAAATCCTCAACCAATGGACCAAAGTTAAAAATGGTCAATGGTGTTTCCGCCGAAGAAGCAAAATATTGGGAAAATTACCAATTTTCTGATGAATCAGATCCCGATGAGTATTTTGATGATGTTATAGAAATTACCCCAACCCAATTTGAAAAAGCAAAAGAAAACAATAAGGGAAAAGGCATCAAAATAGAGAAACCTAATTTCAACCCCGATGAACTTTATGTTAACATGAAATATCCCGATGGGAAATACCGTTAACACCCGTATTTCTTAAGTTTTAACTATAACCCGGGGACATCTAAGCCACCAGGTTTTTCTAAACCATTTGTGAAAACAACGGCTCGTATTAGGGGAGCACCATATATCTCTAGGAAATTAGCGAAACGAACCAAGTCCGAAGAGGAAGAAACAAGTGAGTCGGAATGAAGAGTAGTAATCATGATGTGTAATATATGTATTGAAGTGTGTGATAATGCTAAAAACGAACATATATTTCATAGCATTATCCCTCAAGAAAGACAAGCTTTTAGTTGCAACAGTTCTATTTACAAGTGACATTCGTTTAAATAATAAAAGGTGAAGACAAAAGACAGATTCGACAAATTGAAGACGCAAACGACCAAAAAGCTCAAAAATACAAAGTACAATCAAAGAGGTTCCAATTATTGATAAGAAACGTCTCAAAATTACAAGAGTACAAGACGCGAAACGCAAAGTACAAGATATTAAATTATACGCAAGGACGTTCGAAAATCCGGAACCGGGACCAAAGTCAACTCTCAACGCTCCACGCAACGGACTAAAAATTACAAGTCAACTATGCACATGAATATAATATAATATATAATTAATTCTTAAAATTAATATATATATTATATTATATTATAAAAACCGTCGGCAGAAAAAACAAAGACATTTGAGCCTCCCCAGCTGGCCATGCGATCGCATGGCCTTGAAGAGCAAAACTCATGCGATCACATGAGCCCCTTTTACAGCCCACAGGCCTATAAATTTCGAGCTTTGGTTCATCATTTAACACATCTTTTTCTTTCTCTATATCATACGATATATATATATATATATATATATATATATATATATATATATATATTAATTTTAATTTTAATTTTAATTCTAATAATAAGGGTATGCTAGCGAATGTTGTAAGGGTGTAAGTCGAAATTCTGTCCTTGTAACGCTACGCTATTTTTAATCATTGTAAGTTATGTTCAACCTTTTTAATTTAATGTCTCGTAGCTAAGTTTTTATTATGCTTATTTAATACCGAAGTAATCATGATGTTGGGCTAAAAATATTAAAATTGGGTAATTGGGCTTTGTACCATAATTGGGGTTTGGACAAAAGAACGACACTTGTGGAAATTAGACTATGGGCTATTAATGGGCTTTATATTTGTTTAACTAAATGATAGTTTGTTAATTTTAATATAAAGATTTACAATTGGACGTCCCTATAAATAATCATATACACTCGATCGGACACGATGGGCGGGATATTTATATGTACGAATAATCGTTCATTTAACCGACACGGGAATGGATTAATAGTCTATGGAATTATTAAAACAGGGGTGAAATTATGTACAAGGACACTTGGCATAATTGATAACAAAGTATTAAAACCTTGGGTTACACGCAATCGATATCCTGGTGTAATTATTAAACAAAGTATTAAGACCTTGTTACAGTTTAAGTCCCCAACTAGTTGGAATATTTGACTTCGGGTATAAGGATAATTTGACGAGGACACTCACACTTTATATTTATGACTGATGGACTGTTATGGACAAAAACCAGACGGACATATTAAATAATCCAGGACAAAGGACAATTAACCCATGGGAATAAACTAAAATCAACATGTCAAACATCATGATTACGGAAGTTTAAATAAGCATAATTCCTTTATTTTCATATTTAATTGCACTTCTAATTATCGCACTTTTATTTATTGTCATTGTATTTAATTGTACTTTTAATTATTGTACTTTTTAATTATCGCAAGTTTATTTTATCGCACTTTTATTTATCGCAATTTCATTATCGTTATTTAC
The DNA here is from genome assembly GCF_046630445.1 of Rutidosis leptorrhynchoides. Taxonomy (NCBI): domain Eukaryota; kingdom Viridiplantae; phylum Streptophyta; class Magnoliopsida; order Asterales; family Asteraceae; genus Rutidosis; species Rutidosis leptorrhynchoides. Next base: position 311,394,131 of record NC_092338.1, on the reverse strand, counting down.
TTTACGCTTTAAATTAAGTCTTTTATTTATTTAATATTTTACATTAGGTTTTAACTGCGACTAAAAGTTTTAAAAATCGACAAACCGATCATTAAACGGTAAAAATCCCCCTTTTTATAATAATAATATTACTTATATATATTTGTATTTTTATAAATTAAAACTAATATAGCGTTAAGCTTTGTTTAAAAGATTTCCCTGTGGAACGAACCGGACTTACTAAAAACTACACTACTGTACGATTAGGTACACTGCCTATAAGTGTTGTAGCAAGGTTTAGGTATATCCATTCTATAAATAAATAAATATCTTGTGTAAAATTGTATCATATTTAATAGTATTTCCTTGTAAAAATTAATAGTATTTTCGTATACCCCTCGCATAACATCAAGTATTTTTGGCGCCGCTGCCGGGGAACATTCTTGCTTAAACGCCGGAAGCGCAACGCTAATTTTATATATAAAAAAAAGATTTTTATTAATTTTTAGTTTACTTTTATAAAAATAAGTTTTTGTAAAAATACGTTTTAAATATTCAAAAATATAAAAAGAAAAAAACAAAAATATAAATATTTTTAAGAGTTTGTTAAATATATAAGTTCTATAAAAGTTTCTTTATCTTTATTTTATAAAAAAATAAGTTTTATTTAATTTATATAAATATATTATAATTATATAAAACAGAAAATTTAAAACAGAAAACTGAAAAAAAAATATTAAAACTCGAGGCCCGTACTGTAGCAGCCCGTAACCTGGCCCAAAACCCTGGCTCATGCGATCGCATGAGCCCGAAGGCAATTTCTCATGCGATCGCATGAGTGTGTCTGACACGCCAACAGGAAACCCTATTCTGCATTAATTACGGAGTATATATTATTATTATTATTATCTAAACCCTAATTAGGGTTGTTTTTTAATATTAATATTTAGTTTAAGTTTTTATTAATTAATTTATATATTTAGTTTAATTAGTTTTAATAAATAACAAAATTAATAGTTTTATAAAATAAATAATATAAAAATAATATTTTTATAAAAATTATACTTTTTACAACTTTAAGTATATTTTTATATTTTGTATCCCTTTTTATCGTTTTAGCGTAATTTTTGTATTTTTAGCTCGTATTTAGTTTTAAGATATAGTTTTTACCATAGTTATTTTTACTTCTAGATTTTTAAGATTTGCCGTAAAATCCCTTAAGTGCTTTTTCTTTAGACTAAGATTTAGGTGCTTTAGAATTTTGCGACGCCTTTTTAAGTTTTAGTACCTTTTTAAGTTATTGTCATTTGAGATATAGTATTTTTTTAAGCTTTAATATGTTTAGACTCAACTTTTAATTTTTAGTTTTTAGTCCCTTTTTAAGTTTCGACGCGCTACTTTCTTATTTTTATTTTTCGACGCCTATTATTTTTCAATCTTTTATTTTTCAACGTTTTTCGACGCGCTCTTTTTCTTTCTTATTTATCGCTATTCTAGTTTTAGGACTTAGATTTTATTTTCTACTTCTTCTCTAAATTTCTTTAAATTACGAAAATTTATTTTAAGCGGTTAAATTGATAGACATCAAAATTTTCTGGTTCGTAGTAATAGTTGGATTTGTACGTGGACCGGGTTATTAGAGCCAAACAGTACTCAATTATATTGAGACCAAACGAATCCTGCCCCTCTGCTGCATCTTTTGGCTATTCGAAACGTGGGCAAAATCAGAAAAGTCTATTAATTTGATAACTTAGATAATTTTTCTTATTTTTATAACTAATAGGATATTCAGTGAATGCACCGAGCAAAACGTTCACCACCTTTTGTACGTTCACCACCTGTAACCAGATCAAGACATCTAGCAAATATTGTCGCCGTTGATTTTTCTTTAGAATCATCATCCAGTCGACCAAGTACTCCAATTTAAATTTCCGATAATCCATTTTTTGAACCCGACCTCACAATTGAGAATCCGGAGAATATTCAGGGACAATTCATAGATCCTGAACCATTAATCTTTCCTCTGGAACCACCAATCATTCAAACAGAGATTGTTGAGGAACCTACCATTAAATCAGAATCCTATAGTGATTCAGATTCAACAAATTCAATCATGGAGAATCTGGAACCTCTAAGTATGGAAGACCGAATGAGAGCTAAACGCATTGGCCAAGGTCACGCAATTACTCAACCTGACATAAATGCGCCAGATTATGAAATCAAAGGACAAATTCTACACATGGTGACTAATCAATGCCAATTTAGTGGTGCGCCAAAGGAAGATCCAAACGAACATCTTCATACCTTTAATAGGATCTGTACTCTATTTAAAATTCGAGAAGTTGAGGATGAACAGATATATCTCATGTTATTTCCCTGGACTTTAAAGGGAGAAGCCAAAGATTGGTTGGAATCGTTACCTGAAGGGGCGATTGATACATGGGACGTTTTAGTTGAAAAATTTCTCAAACAATTCTTTCCGGCATCTAAAGCCGTGAGACTTCAAGGAGAAATTGTTACGTTCACACAAAAGCCAAATGAAACTCTATATGAGGCTTGGACAAGATTTGGAAAGTTATTGAGAGGATGTCCGCAACATGGTTTAGACACCTGTCAAATAGTACAAATATTCTACCAAGGATGCGACATCACTACAAGAAAAGACATCGATATAGCAGCTGGTGGTTCTATTATGAAGAAAACCGCAACTGATGCTTATAAAATTATTGATAACACTGCTTCCTACTCACATGAGTGGCATCAAGAAAAAGATATCGTTAGATCATCTAAAGCAGCTAGAGCCGATTCTAGCCATGACTTAGATTCCATTTCTGCAAAGATAGATTCTGTCAAGAGACGAATGGAAAAGATGACTAAAGATATTCACTCAATACGAATTAGTTGTGAGCAGTGTGGAGGACCACATTTGACAAAAGATTGTCTCAGTATTGAACTAACAATGGAACAAAGAGAGAATGTTTCATACATAAACCAAAGGCCTGGAAATAATTATCAGAATAATTATCAACCGCCAAGACCAATTTACAATCAAAACCAGAATTATAATCGAAATGATCCATACAACAACCAACAAGGTCCTAGCAATCAACAAGTATCCAATAATACTTACAATTAGTAAAGACCTAATTTTCAAAACAAACCACCACAAACCGATGATAAAAAGCCAAATTTATAAGATATGATGACGAAGCTAGTTGAATCTCAAACGCAGTTTTTCACATCTCAGAAACAAACCAATGAACAAAATGATCAAGCATTTAGAAATCAACAAGCTTCTTTCAAAATTTGGAACAAGAAGTAAGTAACCTAGCAAGGTTAATAGGTGAAAGAAAATCGGGATGTCTACCTAGTGATACAAATGCTAACCCCCGAAATGAAACAACTAAAGCCATTACCACAAGAAGTGGTATGACACTTAAACCACCTGAAATACCTGTAATTTCTGATGAAGCTATTCCTACTCCACAAGAACCACAACCTGAACAAAATAAGGAAAAAGAACCGGTAGTTGAAAAGGTTAATGAAGATAACACAGTTAAGGCTAAACCTTATGTTAAACCATACCAACCACCACTTCCTTACCCGAGTAAAATGAGAAAAGAGAGACTTGAAGCCGAGCAATCCAAATTCTTGGATATGTTTAAACAAATAAATGTCAATCTTCCTTTCATTGATGTGATTTCAGGAATGCCTAGATATGCTAAATTTCTGAAAGTTCTAATCACAAATAGAAAGAAAATGGAAGAACTCTCGGCTGTTACTATGAATGCTAATTGTTCAGCAGTGCTGTTGAATAAGATACCAGAAAAATTATCAGATCCAGGAAGTTTCACAATTCCAAGTTTTCTGGGTAGTCTTAGTTCAATAGAAGCATTGGCAGACTTAGGTGCTAGTATAAATCTAATGCCGTATTCACTATACGCTAAACTAGACCTTGGAGAATTGAAACCAACACGAATAAGCATACAACTAGCCGATAGATCAGTAAAATATCCTAAAGGGATAATGGAGAACATGCTAGTTAAAGTTGGTACTTTAGTATTTCCAGTTGATTTTGTTATCCTGGACATGGAAGAAGATTCTCGAGTACCTCTCATATTAGGAAGACCATTCTTAAACACGGCTAAAGCAATAATAGACGTGTTTGGTAAGAAACTGACCCAAAGTATAGAGGACGAGAGTGTTACCTTTTCAGTTGATAGAGCCATGCAACAACAGCAATCTGCAGATGATACATGTTATTATATTCAAACTATAGATACACATGCAGATTTGTTAGAAGAATTTCCAGAATTACAAGGAACAGGAGAATGTTCTTTAGGAGAAGGAACTGAACCAATTGATGAAACTGAAATGTTAGCTACACTTATGGCCAATGGATATGAACCAACAACAGAAGAAATTCAAATGCTAAAAGAAGAAGACAGATATCGATATAAATCATCGATAGAAGAACCACCGATATTAGAGTTAAAGCCACTTCCAAAACATTTGGAATATGCTTATTTACATGGTGAATCTGAATTACCTGTAATAATATCATCTTCTCTTACTGAAAATGAAAAATCTCAACTCATTTCTGTGCTAAAAGCTCATAAACCAGCTATTGCATGGAAAATTCATGATATTAAAGGAATAAGTCCTTCATATTGCACACATAAAATCCTTATGGAAGAAGGTCATAAAACGTATGTGCAACGCAAATCCTAATATGCAAGATGTTGTTAAGAAAGAAATTATTAAACTGCTTGATGAAGGTTTAATTTATCCAATTTCTGATAGTCCATGGGTAAGCCCAGTTCAATGCGTGCCTAAGAAAGGTGGCATGACTGTCATCACAAATGAGAAAAATGAGCTTATTCCTACTAGGACTGTAACAGGATGGCGTGTTTGTATAGATTATAGAAAATTAAATGACGCCACCAGAAAAGATCACTTTCCCTTACCTTTCATTGATCAAATGTTGGAAAGATTAGCCGGAAATAGTTACTATTGTTTTCTTGATGGTTTTTTCGGATATTTTCAAATTCCAATAGCACCCGAGGATCAAGAGAAAACCACATTCACATGCCCTTATGGTACTTTTGCTTACAAACGCATGCCATTTGGACTTTGCAACACCCCTGCAACCTTTCAAAGGTGCATGATGGCAATTTTTCACGACATGATAGAAGAATGCATGGAAGTTTTCATGGATGACTTTTTTGTCTTCGGTGATACATTTGAATCATGTCTAGTTAATCTTGAACGAATGCTTATTAGATGCGAACAATCAAATCTAGTTCTTAATTGGGAGAAATGCCATTTCATGGTTAAAGAAGGCATCGTTCTTGGACATAAAATTTCAAAGGAAGGAATTGAAGTGGATAGAGCTAAAGTAGATGTAATTGCTAAACTTCTACATCCCACCAATGTTAGAGGAGTTAGGAGTTTTCTAGGGCATGCCGGTTTTTACCGACGTTTCATAAAAGATTTTTCTAAAATTGCCACTCCTATGAATAAACTCCTAGAAAAGGATGCTCCATTCATCTTTTCAGATGAATGTATCAAATCTTTTAATATTCTTAAAGAAAAACTCACTAATGCGCCGATCATGATAACTCCAAATTGGAATATACCGTTTGAACTAATGTGCGATGCAAGTGATTTTGCAATGGGAGCCGTTTTAGGACAAAGGATTGAAAAACGATTTCAACCTATATATTATGCTAGTAAGACGTTACAAGGAGCACAAACAAATTACACAACTACTGAAAAAGAACTCCTTGCTATTGTCTTTGTTTTTGACAAATTTCGTTCATATCTCGTTCTAGCAAAAACGGTGGTCTATACCGACCATTCTGCTCTTAGATACCTATTTTCGAAACAAGATGCTAAACCACAATTAATCCGTTGGATCTTACTCTTACAAGAGTTTGATATTGAAATCCGAGATAAAAAGGGAGCAGAAAATCTCGCCGCTGATCATCTTTCTCGTCTTGAAAATCCCGAATTAGAAGTTCTAAATGAATCAGCCATACAAGACAACTTTCCTGATGAATATCTATTGAAGAAAGATTATAATGAAATTCTATGGTTTGCAGACTATGCAAACTATTTAGTATGTGGATTCCTTGAAAAAGGATTGTCGTACCAAAAACGAAAGAAATTCTTTAGTGATATAAAACAATATTTCTGGGAAGATCCACATTTGTTTAAAAGTTATCCCGATGGAATAATACGCCGATGTGTATTTGGAGATGAAGCTAGTAAAATCTTAAACCATTGTCACACAGGACCAACAGGAGGGCATTATGGGCCTCAACTAACAGCAAGAAAAGTTTACGATGCTGGATTCTATTGGCCTACAATTTTCAAAGACGCACACCTTCTTTGCAAATCCTGTGATGCATGTTAAAGGGTCGAAAAAATAAGTCAACGTAATGAAATGCCACAAAATGTCATTCAAGTATGTGAAGTATTTGACATTTGGGGTATTGACTTTATGGGTCCATTTTCAAAATCTCATAATAATCTCTACATTCTTCTAGCCATTGATTATGTATCTAAATGGGCGAAAGCACAAGCTCTCCCAACTAATGATGCACGAGTTGTAGTCAACTTTTTAAAACGTCTTTTTGCAAGGTTTGGAACACCGAAAGCTTTAATAAGTGATCGGGGTACTCATTTTTGTAACAATCAACTTGAGAAAGTTCTTAAAAGATATGGAGTAACTCAAAAAATCTCCACCGCATATCATCCACAAACAAGTGGAAAATTTGAAAATACCAACCGAGCTTTAAAACGTATTCTAGAGAAAACCGTAGGATCAAATCCGAAGGAATGGTCCATGAAATTGGAGGATGCACTCTGAGCTTTTAGAACAGCCTACAAAACTCCAATTGGAACCACACCTTTTAAACTCGTTTACGAAAAAGCATGTCATCTTCCAGTAGAAATTGAACACAAAGCATTTTGGGCTTTGAAGACATGTAATCTTAATTTACATGTAGCTGGACATCTACGGTTAAGTCAATTAAACGAATTAGAAAAATTAAGACATGAAGCATACGAAAATTCGTTGATCTATAAGGAAAGAACGAAGAAATGGCATGATAAAAGAATCAGAAGTTCCAAAGAATTTAAAGAAGGAGACAGAGTTCTTCTTTTCAATTCACGATTCAAGCTTTTTCCTGGAAAATTGAAATCAAGATGGTCTGGACCATTTATAGTCAAAAGAGTTTTCCCATACGGAACAATAGAATTAATAAATTCAAATGAGATTGAATTTAAGGTTAATGGTCACAGAGTTAAATATTACATAGATAGTCCAATGGAAGTCGACAACGAAGTTAATCATATTTTCGACACCACAGCTAACTAAGTGTGGGGAGAATCAAGTCTTTAAAGGATAATATGTATTTCTGTTAGAGTTAGATTTTCTGTTTTCGTGTAGTTCTCGAAAATGGAACCCGAATGGTCTTTCCCTAGCAGACCCTAAAGAACTAGTCTTCTCCCCCCATTCTGAATTTTTATTTTTTTAGGTTTTACGAGATGAAGACTTCTTGTGAATTAAACCATGGTCTAATGCTACACGCTTTGATCACTAAACGTAATAATGACACCCTTCCAAGTGAAATAGCTTCATTAATTAGAGGTAAATTGGACGGAGTAAGAAAAGAATCCAGATGCGAAAATAATAAGTTACAATTTGGTAAAGGAAAATCAAAATCCGCAGCGAAAAGAAGAGCACGACACCTTGAAAGATGTCACAAATGCGGAAAATGGTCACACAAAGGTAAATGTTTAAATAATCCTACATATTCCAATACCGAATTTGTTACTCTATGCAGAGACGGACCGTTCATATGTTTAGAAGAAAAAACGTTGAATGCTCGAGGTTACGCCTATGTAGACATGGAAAACCAATTAGTCCGACTATCTTATGAGTGGGCTAGAGCATATCACTAAGAAATCTATTTCACAGGTAAGTATGTACAGTTTTTATTTTTATTTTTATTTTTAACCTTTTGATAATAAACGCTAAATTGTTCGCTATAAAGTATTAAATTGGTATTCAATAAAATTAGGTCTTGCGACCGAAATTATTGATATCATACAAAAATTTATTACATTACTGCGAAATTTACCGTTTATTCTTAAGGTATAAATATCTTTAATCATTAAACCAAAATATTTTAAAAATTCGTCATGAGTTAAATTAGGTCGTTGAACCGAAATTACTTTACCGAAAAGATGGGCGTATATTTTTGATAATATTTGATTGATTAAAGTGAGATAAAAGACCAAAAAGATTTTTATTTTATTTTTACCATGTTTTTAAAATTAATATTAAAATAATATTGTAAAATTTTTAAATCAATATATTTAAAATTGTAAATATTTGAAAAATTAATATTTTTAATATAAGTTTGTATGTATAAAAACAAAAATATAATTTAAGTTTGGTGTGAATTTTTAATATGAATTTTTAATTTTATGCATTTTAAATTTAAGTTTGGTGTGAATTTAAAAATAAAAATTTACTTTATTTCGCTAAGTTAAAAATATGATTTTTAAAATTCGTTGTGAGTTGAAGACTAGGTCGTTGAACCAAAATTGCTCTACCCAAGGGAGAGACGAGAACTTTTATTATCATTATTTTTTAATCTTATTGAACTAAAGTATGCCAAAAATATTAAAAAAAACCCAAAAAAATCTTTACTTTTAAAAACCGCGCTTTGAATTGACAAATTTTAAAATTTTGTCGAGGGACGGACTAGGACAACGATCCGAAACGCCCACATCCTAAAAGGAAATAAATTTTTAAAATTTTATTAATTTTATGTTTTATTAAGTATAAGGTTATATAAAAAAAAAATGCAAAAAACACTGTACCCGGGATTCCATGCGATCACATGGAATTTGGCCTTTGCAGCCATGCGATCGCATGGCCATAAAAAACTGGACAGGATCATAAGGCAGTCGCCTGTTCTGTCTCACCACAATACACACACACATATACGAACCTACTCCCAAATCACCTCTAAAATTCGCAATTTTTCACCGTAATTCGTCAAATTTCTCGCTCTAATCATGAAATTGTTCAGAAGCTTTTCAAAGAAGGTAAAAATTACACCCCTAAACTCATAAATTTTCTAGTTTTTGTGATAATTACCAATATTTTACCTAATACAATTTTGTTAATTTCTAGTGTAATTAGTGTTAAATTGTTAGTATTTTATGCATGTATAACCTAGATTGATGCTATTTAACATGATTTAAAGTCAAAAACTTCAAAATTTTTAGAAATCTAGGGTTTGTGTTCTTGAGCAATTTGGGGCTTTTTGATATAAACAGGTTATGGCCAATTTTTGTCATGAATTGTTGCTAAATTAAGTAGTGTAACATGTTTAGGTAGTTAAATGATCCAAACTTTGATCCTAAACATGATTTTTGGAGATTAAAGTAGACTTTTTAAGTCTAAAATTCATGAACTTGATTAATTTGATATAATTGCCATTTGAGACTTGTTTAATTGCTAGTAATGACTATTTTGACATGTTATTTGAGTTAAATACTTATGAACTTTGTCTACATTTTCATATGTGCTTCTTTAAAAAAGTGTAGAATTGTAAAAATTGTGAAAATGCGTATAAGTTTAAGTTTGATTTAACATGTTATTGTGGTTAATTTAAGTTGTTATTTTGCTAACACTAATGCATATTTGGATACACAAATTTTGTGTTTAATGTGTTTTGCAGAGAGCCGATACTGGAGGTTCAGGATCATCATCATCTAGACGACCTGCTCCAGCACCAGAACCAGAACCAGAAATGCAATACGAGCCAGAACCCGAACAAGTACCACAACAGGAACAACAACATCAGCCTGATCAACATGTACCTTATTATGATCCACTACAGTTACCTAATGAATTCATAGTATTTCCGATGCATCCGCTTGTAGAATACCCAACGATTCCTGAACACACGTTGCATCCTAATCTGAGATTCGATAGACGATGGAGAGATTACCCGACATATCAAAGTAATAAATTTAAATTGGTAACAAAAGAGGTAGAGGTGCTGAGGGTAATTGATTGGAATCCTTTGGAAACGGTCCATCTAGCTGACCGTGTTAGACAGCATTTGATTCAAAGGTATGGCAGTTCTTCTTTTACAGATTGGGAACGTCTTTTCACCATTCGTAGACCTATATATAAGGAATGGTTTATTGAGCTGATGAGTACTATAGCGTTAAATGTAGATGTAGATAGGTTAGATGATAGAAGTTTTCTTAGATTTATCCTTGGCGGTAGGATGTACAGAATGTCCATGATGGACATAGCCAGGGCATTACAGATTTACACTCCTAGTGAATTGCTACTACCCGATTGTATGAATTTGATTTATTGTGGTGAAAGGGTAGATAGGAATTTTGACGCGAACGCCGTTTGGAGGCGTATGTCAAACTATAATGTTTTTACACTTGGAGGAAAACACTCCTACTTACATATTAACAAAGCCGAGCTTCGTGTAATTCATAGATTTTTGGCTAACTCGATTACACAGAGAGGTCACAATAAGGAGAAAATGACCTTACATGATTTATTTTACCTAAAGTGTATTCGAGACCCGAGAAGCTTTGTTAATATCCCTTACTGTATTGGTTTTTATTTATCTAAAATGGTAGAAGGAATGCAGGACGGGAGTATAATAGGGGGAGGTTTTTTTGTTATTCTCATTGGAGAGTATTTAGGTGTTGATAGGAACCAAGGGGGTCCATTACAGGTTTGTAGAGAATAGGATGAGACCATAGGATTGCGGGTTTATGCGGGTGCTAAGGTATTGAAGAGTAGACGCAACCAGGCAGTTCCCTATGAAGGTAATCATCCTCAGGTAGAGAGTGGCTCAGATGAGGAAATGGAGGAAGCGGAAGACATTAGGGATGTTTTTCGAGATGCTATTCTTGACGTCCACGTTCGTATAGATGAGGAAGCAATGATGAACGCGGCCAGACATAGTATGTATGAGCAGTGGAACTCCGAGCAAGTATACGAGGATTATAGGCGACGCCAACACGATAGCTGGTTAGTTCATCAGCACCAAATCATGAGCCAGCTATCATATCAGGTACCAAATAATTACGTGCCTACTCGACCTGCTCATTTTCCACCACACAACACCGACATCCGACCACCCTTTAACCGATATGACTATAACCAAGCCTATCAGAACACCTATAACCAACAATGGAACCCACCTGACGAGATGAACTGGAACCCCTATCCAGACTGATTTGGTTCCATTGGTTATTTTTATGATTTTTATTTTTTTACTTATTCATGTTTAAACTTATGTTATTGGATATATTTGTGTAATATTTATCATTTTTATTAATATTGTGTACTAATATTTTCCATTTAGGATTTAAAAGTATGAAAGTGAGATTTTAAGTCCCATTTCAAATTGCCATGCATGTTAATATTTATATTGTATGTATATTGTCGATTGTATGAAACAGGGTAAAACAGCGCATTTTTAAAGACTGCCATTAAGTTCAGCAAAAGCTAGTACTTTTGACGACAAAACGAAAAACAAATGTGATGTAACAACAAGACGGAATGAACAAATGATGTGCACCATTTATCATTCAGCAAACAAACGCCAATATGTTTGGAAACTTTGGTAAAATTTAATTATTTTTCTACGCTAATCGCCCTCAATAATTTAAATTGTTACTGATTTCTTGTAAATGAGGGCATTGCAAGATCTTAAGTGTGGGAAGGGGTTAAATTCTTTCGGATTTTTAAAAATTTTAACTTATACACTTGGTTACCATTAAAAATACTAGTAACGCAGTAGTTGTATTAGAATCTAGTGCTCTCTGATAATAAAGAACAGCCCTAGTCTTATATACTGACTACCCAATTCTAGTAAAATTTTCAAAATTTTCAATTAAATGAATTCAAAATCATGTTTATACATATTTATGAACGATAAAACTAGGTGTTAACACCAAAATTATTGTTACCTTGGAAAGGACATAAATTGAGAAACAAACCAAAATGTTAGAATTCATTTAAAATGGAATAGAGGACAATAAAAAGGAAAATAAAAGAAAATAAAAGCCAAGTGTGGGAAAATTTACCAAGTTATTTAAAACATAAGTCACATATTTTTGTAACAAAAAAATGAAGACACTTTTGCTTTGGACTAAACTAAATAGTTTTACCCGATTTACTGTAATATATTTGAAAGAAAGATGGATCTACACGATGAATCAATTCCATCATTAAAAGGAAGTAAAGTCTTCCGAAAAAGACACGCGCTTCTTGATTTAGGTCATGAAGTTGTCGTCCAGACCAGCTGTAGGTTGACGAAAAATCTAGAAAAGTCATCACTAAAATCAGCAGGAAATCCACGGACCTCAGCATCAAATAGGATCGCCAAGTGGTCAGACTTATCCTAACGATGAGAGGATCTGTCTCGTAAAATGGGGAGGACGCCGTGCAAATTAGCTGGATAAGACTAATGAATCAGATCCCCCGAAAGGATAATCTCCTTAAAGATCAAAAATCAGTTTTAAGCCTGATATTACTCAATCCTAGAGATTGACCTTAAAGATTGAGAATTACAAACTCATGGAATTCAATGATATCTAAACTCGAGCTTGAACGAGAAAATATTTTGATCAAAATTACAAACCGATTTGTTTTCTGAAAACCTATTTTTAATGCGTTCATTACCATTGAACGTAAAATCCTAGGAATTCACCTGGATTTCATTAGGTCACCTGAACCAAATCGGGTGTCAACCGTAAGAACGGTGGTTGCATAGCATGGTCAAAGACAGGACCTTGTGCCAGACCGAAGAAAAATTATAAGGGTGAGCTTTACTATTGCTCCTACCAAGGATAGTAATTGCATCCGACACGTTATAGACCAAAAACTTAACCACATGTCAGAGGACATTGCCTTAGCAGTTGCTTGTTCAACACTTTCCTTTACAACCGGACGGCAGTTTATCGAAAGGTAATATACGGAGCAAGTATACTGGATGTGTTGCTTTCCCAATACAAGGTTAGCAAGTGGGTGACACAAAACCGCAAGTTTTGAACTAAAATTTTCAAATCTGAAACCCACCAAACCCACAAAAACAATTTGCAAACACCGGTGAAGGGTTATTCCGGAAAACTTATCTAGGGTAAAAGCTAGATTTAATTTTCAAAAGATTAAATGTTTTCATAAAGATCCAATTTCCTTAATGGATCTAAACTTTTATAGTCATGTGGGACTGTAAACCACATCGTTACTACCATTGTTTATACCGCCGTATAGAAATCACTGATGTACAAAGTGTGAAGAATAAAGAGGTGATTCTAGTATATTTCAAGACTATATTGCTTGAGGACAAGCAACGCTCAAGTGTGGGAATATTTGATAATGCTAAAAACGAACATATATTTCATAGCATTATCCCTCAAGAAAGACAAGCTTTTAGTTGCAACAATTCTATTTACAAGTGATATTCGTTTAAATAATAAAAGGTGAAGACAAAAGACAGATTCGACGAATTGAAGACGCAAACGACCAAAAAGCTCAAAAGTACAAAGTACAATCAAAGAGGTTCCAATTATTGATAAGAAACGTCTCAAAATTACAAGAGTACAAGACGCGAAATGCAAAGTACAAGATATTAAATTATACGCAAGGACGTTCGAAAATCCGGAACAGGGACCAAAGTCAACTCTCAACGCTCGACGCAACGGACTAAAAATTACAAGTCAACTATGCACATGAATATAATATAATATATAATTAATTCTTAAAATTAATATATATATATTATATTATATTATAAAAACGGTCGGCAGAAAAAACAAAGACATTTGAGCCTCCCCAGCTGGCCATGCGATCGCATGGCCTTGAAGAGCAAAACTCATGCGATCGCATGAGCCCCTTTTACGGCCCACAGGCCTATAAATTTCGAGCTTTGGTTCATCATTTAACACATCTTTTTCTTTCTCTATATCATACGATATATATATATATATATATATATATATATATATATATTATAATTTTAATTTTAATTTTAATTCTAATAATAAGGGTATGTTAGCGAATTTTGTAAGGGTGTAAGTCGAAATTCTGTCCGTGTAACGCTACGCTATTTTTAATCATTGTAAGTTATGTTCAACCTTTTTAATTTAATGTCTCGTAGCTAAGTTATTATTATGCTTATTTAATACCGAAGTAATCATGTTGTTGGGCTAAAAATATTAAAATTGGGTAATTGGGCTTTGTACCATAATTGGGGTTTGGACAAAAGAACGACACTTGTGGAAATTAGACTATGGGCTATTAATGGGCTTTATATTTGTTTAACTAAATGATAGTTTGTTAATTTTAATATAAAGATTTACAATTGGACGTCCCTATAAATAACCATATACACTCGATCGGACACGATGGGCGGGATATTTATATGTACGAATAATCGTTCATTTAACCGGACACGGGAATGGATTAATAGTCTATGGAATTATTAAAACAGGGGTGAAATTATGTACAAGGACACTTGGCATAATTGAAAACAAAGTATTAAAACCTTGGGTTACACGCAGTCGATATCCTGGTGTAATTATTAAACAAAGTATTAAGACCTTGTTACAGTTTAAGTCCCCAATTAGTTGAAATATTTGACTTCGGGTATAAGGATAATTTGACGAGGAAACTCGCACTTTATATTTATGACTGATGGACTGTTATGGACAAAAACCAGACGGACATATTAAATAATCCAGGACAAAGGACAATTAACCCATGAGAATAAACTAAAATCAACACGTCAAACATCATGATTACGGAAGTTTAAATAAGCATAATTCCTTTATTCTTATATTTAATTGCACTTCTAATTATCTCACTTTTATTTATTGTCATTGTATTTAATTGCACTTTTAATTATCGTACTTTTTAATTATCGCAAGTTTATTTTATTGCACTTTTATTTATCGTAATTTCATTATCGTTATTTACTTTACGCTTTAAATTAAGTCTTTTATTTATTTAATATTTTACATTAGGTTTTAACTGCGACTAAAAGTTTTAAAAATCGACAAACCGGTCATTAAAAGGTAAAAATCCCCCTTTTTATAATAATAATATTACTTATATATATTTGTATTTTTATAAATTAAAACTAATATAGCGTTAAGCTTTGTTTAAAAGATTTCCCTGTGGAACGAACCGGACTTACTAAAAACTACACTACTGTACGATTAGGTACACTGCCTATAAGTGTTGCAGCAAGGTTTAGGTATATCCATTCTATAAATTAATAAATATCTTGTGTAAAATTGTATCATATTTAATAGTATATCCTTGTAAAAATTAATAGTATTTTCGTATACTCCTCGCATAACATCAGTGTGCTTGTACTTTTATGTTATATGTAAAAATTACTTGTATTGTTTGTTAATTATCTTTTACGAATTTAATCCTCGTCTATTTTACAGTATAAAAACACACAATGGACGTTAAGGATAGACAACAGAATATTTTAGAAGACCTACCCGGGGACATGATTGATGAAATATTGTCTAGAGTCGGTCAGAATTCATCAGCACAATTATTTATGGCGAAATTAGTTTGTCAAATATTTGAAAGACGTTCAAGGCATGCCTAAGTTTATAAAAGACTTTCATTTGAAAGATGGGGTATATCACATTGGGGAGACTTTAAGTTACGCCGTGTTTACTTTAAAGCATTAAATGCGGGGAACCCAAATGCAATTTTACGCTACGGGTTGAGAGCCTATTTTGACTCCACATATCCCAACATAGGACTTCGTTCATTAAAAAGAGCTTCCAACATGCAACTTAGAGAAGCATGTTATGTTTACGGGTTAGTGATGTTCGCTTCTCACCAAATTGAGAAAAAGAACATCAGATTACAACTGCTAAATAAAAAGTTCCCTCAAGTGACGGATTCGGTAGTTGGGGGTGAGAAACAAGGTTTTTAGATTATTACGGGGCTGTTGGGCATTACGTAACCCTTGTCCTTTTGACGACGTTACAAGATGCTGCCTAGCCAACGGTCACAACTGTTATTTTCCACAAAACCAAGGATGGAAAATAATACTAGTAAAACCCGAATGCATGACTTGTTTCTGGACTTATGAATTACGTGTCTTTATTTCCTTTGCTGAACAACTTGCGTATTAACGAGAATTGTCTTCGCAACTGCCTTGTATCAAAGTTATTGTGTGCTATACTTCATGCTATATTTAAAATAGCGGTATTGTAAATTTGTAAAAATATTGTATAAATGTTTGAACGCGAAATATTATTGTATTTAGTTTTTCATATAGAATCGTAGTAGTTGAATTGTATAGTAGCTACTAAGTATGAACTTAACGGGTAGGTACTACCCGAATTAAAACTATAAAACGCTAATATGAAGAAAAAGCTTTTATAAATAAGTTCATATTATGCTACGAAATACTATTGACTACTCTTAAATTCTATATGATTAACTCAATTCTTTTGGCTATTTTTGAAGGAAATGTCACCGACGACTCGTCAGAACTTGAACATGAGTGAGGAAGACTTCCGTATTTTCCTTACTACGAACATAGCCGCAGTGCAGGCCGCAATGTAAAATAACAGCAATAACTCTGGTTCTAGCAGTGGAACTAATTCCACAAGAAATCGTGTAGGATGCTCCTACAAAGAATTCACTGCCTGTAAACCTTTGGAATTCGATGGAACCGAGGGTCCAATCGGATTAAAACGGTGGACCGAAAAGGTTGAATCGGTGTTTGCCATAAGTAAATATACTGAAAAAGACAAAGTAAAGTACGCTACGCATACCTTCACAGATACTGCGTTAACATGGTGGAACACCTATCTCGATTAGGTGGGACAAGATGCTGCTTATGCACTACTGTGGTCAGCATTCAAGCACTTGATGAACGAGCAGTACCGTCCCAGAAACGAGGTTAATAAGCTCAAGATAGAGCTTAGAGGATTACGAATGCAAGGTTTCGACATCACCACGTACGAAAGATGATTCACAGAGTTGTTCCTATTGTGTCCAAAAGCGTTCGAAGATGAAGAGGAGAAGATTGACGCATTTTTAAAAGGGTTACCAGAAAGGATTCAAGAAGATGTGAGTTCACACGAGCCCGCCTCCATACAAAAGGCAAATCGAATGGCTCATAAACTCATAAATCAGATTGAGGAAAAGTATTAAAGAACAGGCGGCCGAAGAGGCCAACACGAAATAATTCAAGAGAAAGTGGGAGGAAAACAGTGACAAGAGTTACCAATACAACAACAATAACAACAACAACAACAACAACAACAACAACAATCACAACCATAATCGCAACAACTATCCCAACAACTGCAACATCAATCGCAACAACAACAATCACAATCCCAACAACAACTACAACAAACGTCCCAACAATAATAACTTCACCAAACGTCCCAATAACAATAACAACCACAACAATCCCAATAGAAATCTCAATAGCAACAATGACTACAATAATCAGAAAATTCCATGCTATAGGTGTGAAGGATATCATCCGGGCAAATACTGTGAAGTAGTATGCACCAAATGTAATAGGAAGGGTCATGGTGCAACGAGGTGTGAAGCTTACGGACCAAGGACTAAAAGAACAGATAATGCCCACATTATTTGTTTCGAATGCGAGAAGAAGGGTCACAACAAAACTATGTGCCCAAATCAGGAAAATAATAATGGGTAAAACCGTGGAAGAGTTTTTAACATTAATGCAGAAGAAGCGTAGGAAGACCCGGAGCTTGTTACGGGTACGTTTCTTATCGATGAAAAACATGCTTACATTTTATTTGATTCGGGTACGGATAGAAGCTATATGAGTAGAGATTTTTGTGCTAAATTAAGTGGTCCATTGACGCCTTTGGATAATAAATTTTTACTCGAATTAGCAAATGGTAAATTAATTACAGCAGATAAAATATGTCGGAATCAAGAAATTAAACTGGTTAGCGAAACATTTAAGATTGATTTGATACCAGTAGAGTTAGGAAGTTTTGATGTGATAATCGGCATGGACTGGTTGAAAGAGATGAAAGCAGAAATTATTTGTTACAAAAATGCGATACGCATTATGCGCGAGAAGAGAAAACCTTTAATGGTGTATGGAGAAAAGAGCAACGCGAAGTTAAATCTTATTAGTAACCTGAAGGCGCAAAAACTAATAAGAAAAGGTTGCTATGCCGTTCTAGCACACGTTGAGAAAGTCAATTCCGAAGAAAAGAACATCAATGATGTTCCCGTCACAAAAGAATTTCCCGATGTATTTCCAAAAGAATATCGAGACTACCTCCACACCGATCTGTTGAATTTAAATAGATCTTGTACCAGGAGCTGCACCAATAGCTCATGCTCCATATAGACTCGCACCCAGCGAAATGAAGGAACTCCAAAGCCAATTACAAGAACTTTTAGAGAGTGGTTTCATACGACCAAGTACATCACCGTGGGGAGCTCCTGTTTTGTTCGCCAAAAAGAAGGATGGTACATTCAGGTTGTGTATCGACTATCGAGAGTTGAACAAACTTACCATCAAGAACCGTTACCCACTACCGAGAATCGATGACTTATTTGATCAACTACAAGGCTCGTCAGTTTATTCGAAGATTGATTTACGTTCTGGGTATCATCAAATGCGGGTGAAGGAGGATGATATTCTGAAGACTGCTTTCAGAACGCGTTACGGTCATTATGAGTTTATGGTTATGTTGTTTGGATTAACTAACGCACCAGCTGTGTTCATGGACCTCATGAACCGAGTGTGTGGGCCATATCTTGACAAGTTTGTCATTGTTTTCATCGATAACATACTTATTTACTCAAAGAATGAAGAAGAGCACGTAGAACATTTGAGAAAAGTGCTCGAATTGATGAGGAAAGAAAAATTGTACGCTAAGTTTTCAAAGTGTGCATTTTGGTTGAAAGAAGTTCAATTCCTCGGTCATGTAGTAAACAAGGAACGTATTCAGGTGGATCCGTCAAAGATTGAAACCATAGAATACTGGGAAAACCCGAAAACTCCGAAGCATATACGCCAATTTTTAGGACTGACTGGTTACTACAGAAGGTTCATCTAAGATTTTTCTAAAATAGCAAAACCCTTGACTGCATTAACGCATAAAGGGAAGAAATTTGAATGGAAGGATGAGCAGGAGAAAGCGTTTCAATTGTTGAAGAAAAAGTTAACTACGGCACCTATATTGTCATTGCCTGAAGGGAATGATGACTTTGTGATATATTGTGACACCTCAAAACAAGGCCTCGGTTGTGTATTAATGCAACGAATGAAGGTAATTGCCTATGCGTCCAGACAATTGAAGATTCACGAGCAAAATTATACGACTCAAGATTTGGAATTGGGCGCTGCTGTTTTTGCATTAAAAACTTGGAGGCACTACTTATATGGGTCCAAAAGTATCATATATACCGACCACAAAAGTCTCCAACATATATTTGACCGAAAACAACTGAACATGAGGCAGCGTAGGTGGATTGAATTGTTAAATGATTACAATTTTGAGATTCGTTACCACCCGGGAAAGGCGAATGTGGTAGCCGACGCTTTTAGTAGAAAGGACAGAGAACCTATGCGGGTAAAAGCTATGAATATAATTATTCGTACTAACCTTACTACTCAAATAAAGGAGGCGCAACAGGGAGTTTTAAAAGAAGGAAATTTGAAGAAGGAAATACCCAAAGGATCGGAGAAACATCTTAATATTCGGGAAGACGGAACTCTATATAGGGCTGAAAGAATTTGGGTACCAAAGTTTGGAGATGTGAGAGAAATGGTACTTAAGGAAGCACATAAAACCAAATACTCAATACATCCCGGAGCGGGAAAGATGTACAGAGATCTCAAAAAAACACTTTTGGTGGCCTGGTATGAAAGCCGATATCGTAAATACGTAGGAGAATATTTGACGTGTTCTAAGGTAAAAGCTGAACATCAGAAACTATCGGGTCTAATTCAACAACCTGAAATTCCAGAATAGAAATGGGAAAATATTACCATGGATTTCATTACTAAATTGCCAAGGACTGCAAGTGGTTATGATACTATATGGGTAATAGTCGATCATCTTACCAAGTTAGCATACTTTCTGCCAATGAGAGAAGATGATAAAATGGAGAAGTTAGAACGACTATACTTGAAAGAAGTCGTCTCCAGATATAGAATACCAGTCTCTATTATATCTGATAGGGATGGAAGATTTATTTCAAGATTCTGGCAGACATTACAACAAGCATTGGGAACTCGTCTAGACATGAGTACTGCCTATCATCCACAAACCAATGGGCAGAGTGAAAGGACGATACAGACTTTTGAAGACATGCTACGAGCATGTGTTATTGATTTTGGAAATAGTTGGGATCGACATCTACCGTTAGCAGAATTTTCCTACAACAACAGTTACCACTCAAGTATTAAAATGACACCGTTTGAGGCACTTTATGGTAGAAAGTGCAGGTCTCCGATTTGTTGGAGTGAGGTGGGGGATAGACAAATTACGGGACCAGATATAATCCAAGAAACTACCGAGAAAATCATCCAAATTCAAAAACGGTTGAAAACCACTCAGAATCGGCAAAAGAACTACGCAGACATTAGAAGAAAAGATTTGGAAATCGGTGACATGGTCATGCTTAAAGTATCACCTTGGAAGGGCGTTGTTCGTTTTGGAAAACGGGGAAAACTAAACCCGAGATACATTGGGCCATTCAAGATTATTGATCGTTGAATTACCTCAACAACTTGCCAATGTACATAATACTTCTAATGTCTCGAATCTAAAGAAATGGTTAGCCAAAGAATATCTCATTATTCCTTTAGACGAAATCAAGATCAATAAAAAACTTCAATTCATTGAAGAACCCGTCGAAATAATGGATCGTGAGGTTAAAAGACTTAAGCAAAACAAGATACCAATTGTTAAGGTTCGATGGAATGCTCGTAGAGGACCTGAGTTCACCTGGGAGCGTGAAGATCATATGAAGAAGAAATACCCGCACCTATTTCCAGAAGATGCGTCAACACCTTCAACAGCTTAAAATTTCGGGACGAAATTTATTTAACGGGTAGGTACTGTAGTGACCCGAACTTTTCCATGATTATATTAAATGAAAACTATATTTACATGATTAAATGTTTCCAACATGTTAAGCAATCAAACTTGTTAAGACTTGATTATTTGAAATATGTTTCATGTAGACAATTGACCATCCAAGTTGACCGGCGATTCACAAACTTTAAAACTTGTAAAAATGACATGAGGATATATATATATATATAGATATATACATATGTTTAACTTGATATTATGATAATTAAATATCTCACGAAGTATATTAACAAAGAGTTATATGCATAAAATGAGACTACTAAGTTAAGAAACGCGAAACGATATATATAACGATTATAGTTATAACAACGTCTTACTAAATACATATGTATCATATTAAGATATTGTTACACTATATTTAACATGATAAGATGAAAATTATATATATCATTAAGTATGTTAACAATGAACAACATATGTAAAACAAGACTACTAACTTAAGAATTGCGAAATGAGACATATATGTAACGATTATCGTTGTAACGACATTTTAATGTATATATATCATATTAAGATATATTCATACATCATAATATCATGATAATGTAATAATTTAACATCTCATTAGATATAATAAATAATGGGTTAACAACATTAAATGAGATCGTTAACTTAAAGGTTTCAAAACAACACTTACATGTAACGACTAACGATGACTTAACGACTCAGTTAAAATGTATATACATGTAGTATATTAAGATGTATTAGTACACTTTTGAAAGACTTCAAGACACATATCAAAGTACTTCTACTTAACAAAAATGCTTACAATTGCATTCTCATTCATTTTCATCAACAATTCTACTCGTATGCACTCGTATTCGTACTCTTACAATACACAACTTATAAATGTATTTAATATTAGTATATACACTCCAATGATCAGCTCTTAGAAGCCCTTGTGAGTCACCAATACATGTGGGAACCATCATTTGGCAACTAGCATGAAATATCTAACAAAAATACAAACTGATGGAGCCTATATCAAAGACCCATATTCACGTGAACTTGGCACACCACAAACACATTTTGATTTCAACTTTCATGCATCAAACAACTCTCTCTCAAGTGTTCTCTCAATGTTCTAAGTGTTCTTCATCATCTTCAACAAAATCTAGCTCAATCTAGTTCATAAATCCTAACCTAGATCAACTTTCAAAACAACTACTCAAGAACACATCAAGAACACTTCCAAATTTGCAAGTTTACTTCCAAGCTCTCTAATTCATTTCAAGCAATCATATAAGATCAACAAACCTTTGTTATTTACAGTAGGTTATCATTTTAATTCAAGGTAATACTCATATTCTAACTTTGATTCGATTTTTATAACTATAAACTATCTGAATTCGAGTGATAATCTTACTTGAACTTATTTTCGTGTCATGATTCTACTTCAAGAACTTTCAAGCCATCCAAGATCCTTTGAAGCTAGATCATTTTTTTGTCACCTCCAGTAGGTTTACCTACTAAACTTGAGATAGTAATGATGTTCATAACATCATTCGATTCATATATATATAACTATCTTATTCGAAGATTTAAACTCGTAATCACTAGAACATAGTTTAGTTAATTCTAAAATTATTCGTAAACAAAGTTAATCCTTCTAACTTAACTTTTAAAATAAACTAAACACATTTTATATATCTATATGATATGCTAACTTAATGATTTAAAAACTGGAAACACGAAGAACACCGTAAAATCGGACATACGCCGTCGTAGTGAAACCGGGGGCTGTTTTGGGTTAGATAATTAAAAACTATGATAAACTTTGATTTAAAAGTTGTTTTTCTGGAAAAATGATTTTTCTTATGAACATGAAACTATATCCAAAAATCATGGTTAAACTTAAAGTGAAAGAATGTTTTTCAAAATGATCATCAAGACGTCGTTCTTTCGACTGAAATGACTATCTCTTACAAAAACGACTTGTAACTTATATTTTCGACTATAAACTTATAATTTTTCTGTTCAGTTTCATAAATTTCAGTTCAATATGAAACCATAGCAATTTAAATCACTCAAAACAGATTTAAAACGAAGAAATGATGGGTAAAACAAAATTGGTTAAAAATGGTTAATTTGACTACGGGATGAATTTACAAAAACCTATACTAACCATAACTTAACTAACTTATATTGTATTACATGTAGTCTAACATATATTATGTAACCTTGATAGACCATAGACACGTATACAATGTTTTGACATATCATATCGACGTCATATATATATATATATATATATATATATATATATATATATATATATATATATTATTTGGAACAACCATAGACACTCTATATGCGGTAATATTCGAGTTAGCTATAAAGGGTTGAGGTTGATTCCAAAATAATATATATACTTTGAGTTGTGATCGAGTCTGAGACTTGTATGCATTGGGTCGTGGATTGATTCGAGATAATATATATCGATTTATTTCTGTACTACTAACTGTGGACAACTAATTGTGGACTACTAACGTGTACTGTTAACTTAACAAACTTAAATCGTTAAAACATAATAAAATATGTTGTGAGTATATTTCGATCATACTTTGATATATATGTATATATTGTTATAGGTTCGTGAATCGACCTGTGGCCAAGTCTTATTTTCCGATGAAGTAATAATCTGTGAAAGTGAGTTATAGTCCCACTTTTAAAATCTATTATTTTTGGGATGAGAATACATGCAGTTTTATAAATGTTTTACAAAATAGACACAAGTGATCGAAATTACATTCTATGTTGAATTATCGAACCGAATATGCCCCTTTTTAGCTTGGTAGCCTAAGAATTGGTGTTTATTATAATTGCCACCAATTGACGCGAATCCTAAAGATAGATCTATTTGGCCCAACAAGCCTCATCCGAGTTATAGATGCTTTAGTACTTTGATTTATCATGTCCGATGAGAGTCCCGGAATGATGGGGGATATTCTATATGCATCCTGTTAAGGTCGGTTACCAGGTGTTCATCATATGAATGATTTTTATGCAGATTGCATGTTATTGAAAAATGGAAATGGAAATCTTGTGGTCTATTATTACGATTTGATAAATATATAGGTTAAACCTATAACTCACCAACAATTTTGTTGATGTTTTAAGCATGTTTATTCTTAGGTGATTATTAAGAGCTTCCGCATTGCATGCTAATTTAAGGACAAGAATCGGAGTCAGCATGCTTGTAATATATTGTTTAAAATCTGCATTCGGAGATTTAAATCAATGTGTAATATTATTGTAAACCAATATGTAATGTTCGTGTGTAAAACGTTATCTTTTAGATTATCATTACTTGATAATCTACGTTATGGTTTTTGAACCTTTATTGATAAATCAAGGTTATGGTTTGTTTTAAAAACGAATGCAGTCTTTGAAAAACGTCTCATATAGAGGTCAAAACCTCGCAACGAAATTAATTAATATGAAACGTTTATAATCAATATGAACGGGTCATTTCATCATTCAGCCACCCGCTGTTTTACGATTTTACTTTTCAATACGCGTATACCAGAAGAGGTATCCACACCCCCCTCATAAAGGGTATTTCATTCTCCTCCTCCACCAATGTGAGACAAGTCTGATAACTCACCCTGCTTTCAACATCAACTCCTATGAAGTTCTTCACGAGTACGTTCTTACTCAATAATCATAATGTTTATATACTGTCAACGCCGGTGCTGATAGAAGTTTTATCCCTAAAGAATTCTGTCACACAACAATTGAAATCCAATATCTTCCTTAGATAATGTGTACTCTTTAGAACTATTAGACTGGGAAGTTATGACCTCGTGGTTGGAATGGACTGGTTATCTGAAGACAAAACCGAGGTTGTTGCGACCAGAAGGCTATTCGAATTCCCCTTACCGACGGCGAATCAATGATGGTGTACGAAGAGAAGTTCAGTACACCATTGCGTTACATAATTTCTTGAAGGTCTAGAAGTACATGAGATAAGGATCTTTTGTAATTCTAGAACATGTGAGCAAAGTTGAATCAGCAATTAAGGCACCCGAAGATGTCCCAACCTTCTTCCGGAAGAGTTACCTGGTCTTCCACCTCACCGTGACGATGAATTTCAGATTGATCTAGTGTCAGGAGTGGCCCTAATGGCTCGTACACCTGATATCGGCCAGAAAGTCACGTTTTTACCCCCGATATTAGGCCTTAAATCCATAAAGTTCCAAACTTTATCGCAAAAATTATCGCTGATTCCGAACCCCTGATTGTTTTTTATAGGTCAAAGACCTATTTTCGGTGAATTATCACTTCCTCTTTGGGCACCAGGAACAAATGACAAAAGTTAAGATGAAAGGGTATGCAAAAAAAAAAAATGAAAGAGCAAAGTCTCTAAATAAAGGCAAGAAAAACCCGAGAAGTTTCCCAAAGAAGGATTGCCGGAATAGCAAAGAAAAATTCTAGACAAAGTCTTGGCGATATCCGCATCTTCCGAAGAAACTTTTACGGAATTTAAGCCATTTTCTATCCAAATTGGATACTCTGAAGAATTGAAGTCTATCAATTCTCTTTAAAAATCAAAAGATCTAAACACCTTTCACCTTTCCAAAACTCCTCAACCAACCCTATAACATGTCTTCCTCTTGAAAGAATGCATAGGAAGAAGATCAATACCGTCCTTACTTGACCGGTGGAGATATCGATGCTTTACCACGCCTATGATGAGAACTGTTACACGACTGACTTCTGATCACGAAAATATAACTAGATTAGGGCACCCTAAACACTTGAGTGATATGAGTGATTCGCTAGTGAGAAGCCTGGTCATGTATACTCTACATTTGAGACTTAGAAAGTACGCCTTTTTCACTCTGGACACGATTGAAACCTAGCGACTAAAATCGTCGAAGTTCAAAATCGGTTTGATTTTTGGTTTTGATTTTATAAGTTTCAAAACAGAAAAAACCAAACCGAATAAACCGAAAACCCAAAAACCAAACTGATGAACACCCCTAATTTAATTCTCAAGTTATATGTTATTTTTGTAGGCGAGATACGATTTCTCAGAAACTGGTGAACGGTGATATTGAGATCGCTAGGAAAAAAAGTAGAGTTGGAGGGAACGACTAAAAGATCTGTACCATGATTCATATTTATCAATTGAGGATCAGATTAATGCTTGGCATCATCAAGTGAGAAAGGGATAATGGAGGAGACTTGTAACATACTGGAATACCGGAGATTCACAAGTATGCAATTGTTATCCTGCCACCTCTTTTAATATTAATGTATTTTCAATTATGATACATCATCTTCCTACCTCAGGCTGTTTGTGAAAAAAAAACAAATCGAATCGGGCGAAGAATAAGCTGATGCAAGTCACTAGAAAAAAGAGTTATGCTCGTATTCGAAAAGAGAAAAGGTAAATAATTAAAGGAAATAATATAATTATAATACCACGTAGATATCAATAAACTGTTAAAACCCATTTTAATTGTTATTGAAGCAGGCAAGTAAGGGTCAATAACCAAACCATTTTGAAATGTTTCAAATGTGTTTCCTTAAAGACGGCAAAACAATAACTACGGAAGCTGAAAATGATATTGTAAGTAATGTTGTTACTAGTGCAAATATTTGGACAGCGCAATGGCATAATGGATTTACTCAGTTGTATTAGCTCTTTCATGATGATATCACCGATTTAACATTTTATTCTTTCTTACGATGTATATTATGTATGTATATGTATAATACATGAACAAATGAGTCAACTTAGCTCTAAACTTCCAGATGGTACAAACGATGTGCCTGGGCCAGATGACATCTTTTTAAAGGTTAAGGGAAACGATAAAAATGTTGATGCAGACTTGTTCGACTTAGGTGTTCGGGCTGCTGATATTTGGGGTGAAAGACCCAGTCGCGCTACTTATAGATGAGATAATATATTATTGAAGTCAGAGAACGGGCTGTTAAGGGCCGAATTATTAGCAGAAAAGAATCGGACCACAAATGATTTTTCTTTACCGAATACCTCACCAATAACTCCAGTTGAAACAAACAGCATCCACGTATACGGGTATGTTTCTTTAGAAAAAATTTGGTCTTCAGAGTGTTAAATTATAGAGTTTAACAAATATTTGCTGAAGATTGATATTCAGGTTGAGGCTGAAGTCTATCTAAAAAGCATTTTTAACTCGTCAGAAAAAGTAGCAAAAAGATATGTTATGAGTTTAAATCCAAATGAGGTGGTGGGAAAGAGACCTATGGGTAAAAATTACCGTTTAGTTAATATAGAAGTCGTAATTAAGCCAGATGAAGATTTGGTTAGGCAGTATGGATTATTCAACACCATTAACGATGCTACAGGTGCGCCTGTTGCATGACCACTACCTTATGTCGAGGTGTGTCTTTAAACCATTGTTATTATAATTTTTATAAACATGAATGTTGTTTAAAAGTAACCTATGAATAATTTTGTTTCTAGGAAGTGCCTCTAGATTAAGAAGATTGCGTGACGATTAAGAGGATTAACATATGAATGAATAAGAAGATTAAGAAGATTGTGTGATGATCCGGGTTTTAGGCTTCATATTTTTGCTGCTTTATTATTTTCGTCAAATTTTACTAGACTTTTAAATTTGATTTATGTAACTATGTTTGCTGCTACACTAAAACATATTGTTGCTTCTTATTAAATAAATTTTAATTTTTGGATGTCAATTTAATTTCCAGAATTTGTTTCTCATTTGTGTAATATTTACATCATGGCCATGACATTTAATATTTATGATGGCATTTTAATTGATTTACCGCACCCTGATTTAGGTTCCTTAATCTTACTTGGGATATTAGGACCATAGTTAACGGTCCTATTATGTGCTTTTTAGGACCCATTTTTGATGTAAATATTTAGAATAAAGGACCCTTGAAAAAGGTTCTATAAACGTATTAAATAATATGACCATTTATTTATGGGTTCAATAAACGTAATAGGTAATAGGACCCTTCTTTAAGGGTTTCATAAATGTATTAGGTAATAGGACCCTCTCTTTAAGGGTTTCATAAACGCATTATGTAATAGGACCATTTCTTTAAGGGTTTCATAAACGTATTAGGTAATACAACCCTTTCTTTAAGGGTTCCATTAACATATTAGGTAATATGACTCTTTCTTTAAAGGTTCCATTATATGTTTTACGATCCTTTCCGTATTGTAGATATGTTACATTTTAGGACCTTATTAAAAGGTTTCATAATCTAATTTTAGATATTAAGACCATTGTGAAAGGTCTTAATATATTAATTAAGACCCTATTCGTGTGTTCATTAGCCATATCATAGGACTCTATTCGTGGCTTTTAAATTAATTTTGGGATATTAGGAGCCATTTTCTGGATCCTAATATGTCTTTTAGGACCCTAATTGTGTAGTTAATAAGGTCCTTATAATTTTTTACACGTAATATGATTTCGTTCAAATTTAAACTTAATCTTCATATGATTTTCGATCAAATTTAAACTTAATCTTCATATGATTTCGACACGATAAGCAAAGTCTATAATGTTGAGTCTCGAAAATTTTAAAACTATGTTCATGTATTCAATTACCTTCGACCAGTTTCGACGATTCACGAACCAATAATTGTAAATAGATATGTGTGTGTGTGTGTATATATATATATATATATATATATATATATATATAAATGGTAATTGAAAATATAATTTGAAATATTATATGTTATTGCTATTAAAATTTAATTATGTAAAATAAATAAAAATAAGATATTATAATAATTATTATTTAAAATATATCTATATATATAAATAAAGTATATTAAAAATAAATATTAAATGATTGTAATACTCATTTGATGTCCCGGTTGATATTAAGTAAGTTAATTCAAACTTATATGATTTTAAAATAAACGGTAATTCAAAAATGAGTTCTATAAATTTTAGGCTTACTAAAAATGTATTTAGGAACTATTTGTTAAGTTTTAACACTTTTTATATTTTATCCATAAATGAGAGGGACAGTTGATGTAATTTTTATTTAACAAATTAAGGATCAAATTTTATACCATAATGACCAAAATAAATAAATATAGTTAATTTAAAAATATGGGATTTTTCTGAACACTTTTATTCGCCACTGAGTTACACAACGGAGTACGATACACTATCGGGATAAAAGTGTCGGCAGAGTTAACTTATGTGTTCCACATGTTTTAATTCAATATTATTATAAAATATTAAATCATTAGTTACTACCTATTACTTATTATTACTATATATTATATGCATTGCATTGGTAACATTCACCCGAAAATCAAACACCCATATATTCTTCTTTTTCTTCTACAACAACCATGAGTCACAACCATCGAAAACCACTACACCACAATCAACCATCTTCAAACTTTGATAAACCGCCACCACCTTCGATTTAGAAACAACACCCACCACCATACCATCTTAATCCATCTTCTGTTTTTGCTTTAGTTATTCAGACACCATGACATCTTGTTGTTGCCTCGTGCCTCTATACGCGAATACCATCTATCTGTTTCTGTTTTATCTTTCCTGTTTGACAGAGAACCATCACCCGACGCTGCAGCTAAGTTTATGTTATTTTTGTTGTTGTTTCCGTTAGACTAAACCGAAATATTTTTTTTACTAAAGATCATCAAAACACCAAGACCCAACCTCCAACAACCCATTCGTTTACTGTTTTTCTGTTTTGGACCGATCAAACGCAAACTCATTAACAAATCACTTTTCTGTGTTGATCTTCAACCCACAAACCGTAACCCACCATGAACTACACATCCTAACTAAACTATTTCTGTTATTTTCGAATCAAGCACCACAACAACATGCAATTTTTGAAAATCCACGATCATCACCTTTAATTATTTATTTATTTATTTATTTATTTATTTTTCTCGTTCAATCTTTTCCCATCTGTTTCTGTTCAAATCAGGCCGAAGCACTAACCAAACACCATTGCAACTTCATGTTTTCGTTTCTATACTGCTGTTACAATCACCACTTTAAAACTATCTATAGTGGATACTAAACAAAGACCAAACCCATTTAAACCACCATCAAACTTTGCTCGAATTCACTCCATTTAACTACCTGCTGCCTTCTTTTATTTGCAGCTCGATTTCATTTATTCCTGCTACCTTTCGGTTTCAAACCCCATAACAAGAAAAGCCATCGACTATTATTAAAATATGATGATACAGTGTGTTTTACAATGATTGATAATGAATGATGTTAGTGATTTGAGCTAGTACCGTGTGTTTTTTCTCTCTTTATGGCCAACAATGATAAACAAAATTACCCCCCTCTTGTTCCCCACTTATTTCACGAAAGACAATGAATTTAATTGAATTTGATTAAATTGTTTCAACTTGGGCCATGTACTTGTTTCTTGGGCCGTGTCAATTGGACTGTGATTCAGCTTCTATTTTTCGTTGATGTAAAAGTTGGACAAATGAGGACGATAGAGAAAGGAGAAACAGAAGATACAACTCGACTTCCATCGGATTTTTTTATTTTATTTATTTATCTTCCTAGCCCGGTAATCCTTTAAAGCCCAACAAGGCCCAAATATATATTCTGGCCCAACAGTTGTATCGAGCTGCTTGAATTATTTAGTTTATAAAGCCATAATCATAGGGAAATCAATGATAATGATGATGATGTTGATATGATTGTAATGATACCCGCTTAAGAGATGATGATAATAAGCCGAGATGATGGATGACTAGTAGATGTGGATATGACAAAATGAAGGATGAGTTGTTGATGGGAACGATTATGAAAACGGTTATGATTATAATCTAGATAATGATGGTGATAAAAAGAAATCGATGATGATGATAATGTATTAAACATGGATATGATGTTGGAAATGATAATAACAAAGCTCGATGATGGTGTATAATATTAGATGACGATGATATATGTATATAACAAAGAGGATAATGTTATAAGTAAAGATGATGATGAATAGTAATGTACACGAATACCTGATGATGATGATGACGTTATGAAACACATGATGGTATAAACATAAATCTCATTATCTTTATCATATTATTATTATTATTATTATTATTATTATTATTATTATTATTATTATTATTATTATTATTATTATTAAACTAACCCTAAATATTAAAATTATGATCATTATTATTATTATCATTAGTATTAATAAGATTATTATGATTATTGTTATTATTATTATTA
This sequence comes from Rutidosis leptorrhynchoides, assembly GCF_046630445.1. NCBI lineage: Eukaryota > Viridiplantae > Streptophyta > Magnoliopsida > Asterales > Asteraceae > Rutidosis > Rutidosis leptorrhynchoides. Next base: position 311,362,695 of record NC_092338.1, on the reverse strand, counting down.
TTATTATTATTATTATTATTATTATTATTATTATTATTATTATTATTATTATTATTATTATTATTATTATTATTATTATTATTATTATTATTATAATCATAAGTATTAGTATTATTATTAGTATTAGTATTATTAGTATTATTATTATTATTATTATTATTATTATTATTATTATTATAGATATTAATATAAATA